>NC_043009.1:6667725-6690225 GCF_006345805.1 Octopus sinensis
CTTGACTGAAGATAGAACACTTCGAATGACTTGTTCTTGTTTTTTTTTGTATCGTCTATCTGGATGGTTTGCTGTCCCTTTTGTATCACCTAGTTGTCAGGATGTTTTGCGTTCTTATCCCATTTTGTATTTTATATATATATATACACATATATATATATATATGCATATATATATATATATATATATATATATATATATATATATATACTATATATGTATGTATGTATGTATGTATAGTGAATCAAAATTGAGTAGGGCTGTGAATAGCACCAAATTCATAAAAATAGTAGTTAAAATGCTCCAATGCTCTCATAAAGACATATACTCTGATAGCGACTGCAATCGCCCCGAACACTGAACTCAGAATTTCTTAGACTGATCGCCCAGCTCGGCTATTTGTGTAGCCACCCACCGTCAGGCCAGATCGATCGGTTGATTCCGGCGTACCACGCCGACCAGCGTATATATATTCATCATAGAAATCTTATTTGTTTCTGTAGATTTTAAACAATACACGGCGCTATTCGGAACTTTCATTAATGTAAGAACAGGGAATGAGGAACCGTGAATTAAATCATGTTCGAATTACGACTGTTAATGCATGAAAAGATAAGTAGATATTCTAAGAGACTCCAGTGAGATTCCATGTAGCAGAGCACATTTCTATATTTATTTTTCTAGTTTCATATTCTTTTCTCTTTTTTTTTTTTTTTTTCTTTTCGAATACACTATTTTGCAC
Organism: Octopus sinensis; assembly: GCF_006345805.1. Lineage (NCBI taxonomy): Eukaryota > Metazoa > Mollusca > Cephalopoda > Octopoda > Octopodidae > Octopus > Octopus sinensis. Next base: position 6,668,468 of record NC_043009.1, read on the forward strand.
ACGCGGAAGATCGTACAGATATCGATGTCATTATCATGATTCCTGTCATTCCTTTCACAATTATCATAATTTTGAGAAATTTGGTCATTAATTATATCACTGATACACACACACACACATACTCACACGCACACACGCACACTCACACACACGCGCGCACACACATACATATGTATATATATATATGTGTGTGTGTGTGTGTGTGGTGTGTGTGTGTGTGTGTGTATAGGTAGAGTTTACGAGAAAAACAAAAGACTAAGACAAGTGATGTACAAAACAAACAGATGTATTAGTACAACGCTCAGGAATAGAAAAAGGCTTTTCCGTTTCCAGCCTACGCTCTTCTACAGAAAGGGACACACAAAAAACAAGGAGAGAAAAAACGTGTGTAGTGACTAACGATTATATATATATATATATATATATATATATATATATTTATATATATAAATTATGGCAATCTTATAAATATAAGACTAAAGCTGTAGATGATTAGCTCCAAGAGGCCACTGCCTCAATCTAGCTATTTGACACACAATCTGCGTCCATTATAGACTTTCGAACAGGGGAGGTCAGGCGTTTCATCCTGCTAGTCAGACAGCTGTAGACGCGTTTCAGGGTAGTTGCCCTTTATCAATGCAGCGTAGTCAGACCCAGCTGGTGTCGCTACTGACTGTCCCTGTTCGAAGAATCTATTTACCTAGTTTCGGTGGAATATATCCACTTGTGTTCAATAATAGAAATATTAAAATTACTAAGTCTCTCTAAAAGAGATTACGGCAGCGTTACTGGAAATTAATAGTTATCGCCATACTAATATGGCAATCTTATAAATATAATCATCGACAGCTTTAGTCTTATATTTATAAGATTGCCATATTAGTATGGCGATAACTATTAATTTCCAGTAACGCTGCCGTAATCTCTTTTAGAGAGACTTAGTAATTTTAATATTTCTATTATTGAAAACAAGTGGATATATTCCACCGAAACTATGTAGAGTCGTGCTTACAGAAACATGCAATATTAAATTACAGTGACGTAAACGATTGAACAATGAGTGGCAAGCTGTGAGAGACATACTCTATCCAAGCGCAGGACATACACACCTTCGCATTTGTGGGTGGGTGTATATATATATATATGCACGCACATATTTAATCGAAAATCAAAGTCGACCTCGGCGGAATTTGAACTCGGAACGTAGCGGCAGACGAAATACAGCTATGTATTTCGCCCAGCGTTTCTGCCAGCTTGCCGCCATGTGAAGGCGCATGGCTCAGTGGTTAGAGCGTCGAGCTTACGATCGTGAGGTTGTGAGTTCGAATCCAGGACCGGGCTGCCTGTTGTGATCTTGAGCAAGACACATTATTTCACGGTCCTGGAATCGAATTCACAACATCATGATCGTAAACTCGACGCTCTAACCACGTATTTATTTATTTATTTATACAAAGAGAGAAAGAGAGGTAGATAAATAGATAGATAAATTAAGTATATACTCTCTCTCACACACAGACACATATATATATATATATATATTTTGTATATATACAGATGTACAAACAGCCATAAATAAAAGAAAAGAAAAATATTCATATACACATAAATATATGAGTACAGAAGGATAAAGTGGCAGAAACATGGATACATAGATAAACTCTACTGGATTTACTCCTATATAAAGTCATAGCGAATAATTGCAGTTTATGTTGGTATGTCATCTTAATGTTTTTCAATATTGCATCGTCGAAGTATTTGTTTTAAACAATTTTAGCCATCAGGCATAGAAATTTGAAACATTGAAAACTACAGCATTTCCAGTTTTGCTAACGACTCACAAGAATTTATTTAAAATTTATATTTGATGCCTCCCATCACATTCGATGCTTTTTTTTTTTTTTTCTTTCTTTCTTCCCTCTAACAAAATTTGGGGACATTTGAATCCATGATTTTTTTCTTTTTTTTTTTTTTTACAATAAAAGAATATTTTATGTCCATTAAATTGATTCGATTTCAACAACATCGGAAGCAACGACAAAGCAACTAAAGGACTGAATGAAACATATAAAGCTTAACAAAGAACAATGAGCATATTATTCAATGCCTTCACAAAGCTTTCGAAAAATTCCCCAAAGGTTATATTTTTCTATGTATATTTTATTTGATTTGCATCTATCTGTTTTCTTTCCAGCAAATTCAAAATTAAATACATACTTACACGCATGCAAGCACAGACACACACCCAGACAAGACAACACAAGAAATACATCCATAAATATATACATATAAAACATGCATATACATACATACATACATACATACATACAGACATGCACACACACACACACACACACACACATATATATATATATATATATATATATATACATATTTCAATATGGGTAGAAAAAAGTTGTAGAATAGCCAAACAATGATATATGATAATACATAATTATGAAATGTCAGCTTGACCCAGTAGCCTGAAACATTTGACATCCGGTTTGGAAGGAAATATGCCAGAGAATTCGTCAAAGAATTATTTAAAGAGGAAAAGAAGAAAAAAACTGTAAGAATTTGAAGTAAAATTGCCAAACCGGTCAATAGCTGTTAAATAATACCAGAAGGAGAAAAACACGATGTATAAACGCATGAGAATTATTCCGAGATGCAATGAAGGTGAGAGTAGAAGTAAGTGAAGAAAACCAAAAAACAACATGAGGTAGAAAATTATATATAATTATTATACACATACACACAGACACACACACACACACACACACACACACACAAGCACACACACACACACACACACATATATATATATCTGCAAGCTAATCCATTCTATACTGTACTATGTTATATATACCTTGTTACTTATATCAGCCCAACGTGTCATAATAATTATAGCTAAATTAATTAATTGAAGAAAAACTACAAGGGAAATAATAATGATAATAATAATAATAATAATAATAATAATAATAATAATAATAATGATAACAAAGTAGAAATATGATTCTCAGCTCTATTATTAATTATTTTTGATACTATACTGTAGATTTGCAGTCATTTTAAAGTGCTCAAGAAAACAAATTCTATTATTCTGTTGTGGTAGATTACATTCAACATTTTCGAGCCTGTCGATGATGATGGTGATGATGTGTGTTTGTGTGTGTGTTTTTGCTCAATAAATACTCACAACGCGCGGTCTGGGAAACGAAACCGCAATCCTAAGACCGCGAGTCCGCTGCCCTAACCACTAGGCCATTGCACGCCTCCACCACCTCTCTTTGACTTAGTACTGGGAAGTGCTTAGTAAATTTCATTTCCACTTCACTGGTCAATACGTTCTGTAAACCTGTGTTTGGCCTAATTTCACTGGCAAGCATTTATTTTGTTAGGTTACTGGCTGTGGCAAATTGGTTTCAAGCTTGTTTTCGATAAATTACTCTTGTAGATCCTGCAGCTTTTGAATATATACACCCATAACATTTAGCACTATTATCTCTTCCAAATGTTATGCACATCATGCAATCTTTCTCTATCAGCCAACGCAATGATTGGTGTTATCCATGATTACTCGTCGAAAAATTCCTTGGGAGTCGGTATCTGCTTCTGGCCATAACATCTTCCATTATTTTTCGTATTCATTTCTTGGTTACTTCATCCAGAGTTACATTGATATAATCTATTGTCTATCGACACCCTGATAAATTGTTTGTCAAGGCAAGATATTTATTAAACATCTTTATTTCATTATATTAAATATCTTAAATATTTTTTTATGACGAAGGGCTATAAACAACGTGTTATTGAAAAACTAGAATTTCTTGTTCCTATCGATTTGTTTACAATAAAATAAATTTAACGTAGAACACTTCGGACGTAAATTTAGCCAAGACTAGCTAAAATCATTTTATAAATTTTTGACATTTCAGATGAACTTCCTTATATTTGGTCCGCTGTCTGACTGCTGACAGTTCCTTCCGATGAATGTTACCCCTCTCCTTTCTTCTGTTTTACTGACTACATCTTCATAAAACCAATAGCGCTTGATTTACATGTGAATGAGTAACATTCGAACACACATCATGAAAAGCAAAATAATACTTGTATTATAGCTGACAGTGTGGTAAGTAGCTTGCTTACGACCCACATGGTTCCGGGTTCAGTCTCACTGCGTGGTACATTGGGCGAGGGTCTTCTACTAAAACCTCGATCCGACCAAAGCCTTGTGAGTGGCTTTGGTAGACGGAAACTGAAAGAAGCCCATCGTATATATATATGTGTGTGTGTGTGTTTTTGTGTGTTTGTGTGTCTGTGTTTGTCCACCCAACATTGCTTGACAACTGATGCTGGTGTGTTTACGCCTCCGTAACTTAGCAGTTCGGCAAAAGACACCGATAGAATAAGTACTAGGCTTACAAAGAATAAGTCCTGGGGTCGATTTGCTCGACTAAAGGCGGTGCTCCAGTATGGCCACGGTCAAATGACTGAAACAATTAAAAGAGTAAAAGAGTAATGGGTATATATATATTTATTCATTCCATTATATTATAATAATGTTATATATATATAATATTATATTATTTATTATATAATATATATTATCTATAATGTTATATAATATAATATTATATTATATATTCATTCCATATCCAAGGAGAATATTTCAAATATACTTATGTTTGTCTTACTCCAGAACATATAAACTGCTTTTTTGCTTCAAAATGATTCTATTTTTTGTTTGTGACATTTGAACGAGAACGTCTTAGATTCACTATTTTCAGTAAAATATGTACAAGGAAGAAAACTTGAATGCTTGTACTGGTAGAGTTTTTTTTTTGTTCCTTCTCGAGCCATGCCGGGCTCATAAGGGCCGGTTTCCCGGTTTCTTGGCGTATAGGTTCCCCACCTGGACGGGACGCCGGTCCATCACAGGTGAGCTGCAAGTTGCAGGAGGAAAGAAGGAGAGAAAGCTGTGGCGAAAAAATCAGCAGAAGTTTCGCCATTACCTTCTGCCGGAGCCGCGTGGAGCTTAGGTGTTTCGCTCATAAACACACACATCGGCCGGTCTGAGATTCGAACCCGCAATCCCTCGAACGTGAGTCCGCTGCTCTAACCACTAGGCCATGTGCCTCCACACTAGTAGAATTGGAGTTGGCGAATAGTCTATTGCACGTTTTGGATGTAAGAAAAAACTACGTTTCCCTTTGTTCTTATGATAAGGAGAAGCATATTCTCTTGTTGGGAGGTGTATTCACATATTTCTTTCAAAGGAGTTAATGCTGATCTGGTAGCCATAGAAGATGCAAAAAAAAAAGAAGAAAGAAGAAAGAAAATCATGCATTTCCGAAAACGTGTTTGTAACATATGGATGAGTGAATCATCGACTGTAATCCAAACGTCCTACTTTTGGATGTGCTGAAAGATGTCTCTGTTTACGCCAACTGCAGCGCCCTCCTATCCCTGTGTGAATTACTTCATATTTGGTTGCAATCCAACCATAAAGCGCTATTTACTGCAGTTCCAAAGTGAGGTTAATGCAACGCATTCAAAGGGTACGTCAACAGACTTTACTTTGCAACGTTGTGACTTTTAGGCGAAGGAAATTAATTCTGCTCCTATAAATAAGTCTACAGAGCATAAAACGATTGTTACTGGAAACTGGTCATATGCAACAGCATTCCGGAAATACAATAGAATTATGTGCATGCAATAGAAAAAGCGTTGAAAAGTCCAGCTGCTGAAGTCGGGGGAAAAAATACATTGCCTTCTGAAGAAAAGGGACACCTGTTCGGGGTACATGGACGTAATAAATCAGATAAAACTCAGGTGCTTGTCTAGGTATATTATAAAACACTAAGCTCTACGAGTGGTAATTGGTCTTTAAGTGACGGTGCTATGAATTATTAACCTTGGCATGGGTCTATTATTTTTTCTAGATTAGAACATTCATCTCTTCAATTTCTTGCCTTCGCTTCGCTACAAAATGCAAGGGCATATAACCTTGACGTTAGATCTGTTCAAACATATATTTGATACAATACACCGGCATGAATAGATAAATGTATGTAGATAAATGTATGAATCGAGCGAAAAACAGGCAACAGTTTCATATATACATATGTATCTTTGTGAGTGTGTATATATATATATATATAATATATATATATATATATATTATATATATATATATATACATACATATATACACATATTTGTATGTGTGTGTGTGTGTGTCTGAGTGTATGACTGCGTGTATATGGGTATGTATGTGTGTGTGTGTGTTTGTGCGCGCGTATGAGAGGCAGAGAATGTGAGATAGGCGGATTATTATATGGTTAGATAAGGAAATAGATAGTTTCATTGATTTATCAATTCACTGAGATAAGAAACCAGTTGATAGATTATCAAACGTATAGGAACATATTTATAGATATATGTTTAGATGCAGTTATAGATTTATCGAGATAAGGTAGATAAAATGAAGATATATAGATCGATAGTCCCATATATAGGCAATATTAGATAGGTAGATAGATAGATAGATAGATAGATAGATAGATATATAGATAGATAGATAGATAGATAGATAGATAGATAGATAGATAGATAGATAGATAGATAGATAGATAGATAGATAGATAGATAGAACCGTTTAGAAATCTGTTGATTTATATAGGAATGAGACCTGACTTTAAAAATTCTGCTCAAAATACTAATAATGATATCTATGTGTATCGGCTGTATATACGAATGTTTGAGCAAATGTACATGTGCCTACCTTTGACCGTTTAGCTTTGCGGCAAACAACAGTCAGTCGCATAGAAATAAACGCATGTCACCTATGCCATGCGGAGAGAAGGAACATAACGAAGAGCTGAAGATTATGATTTATGTATACGTGAATAGAAATTGTATAGATGGACCTCTATAACAGTTGGCATTCAGGAATTGCTTGAGTGAATCGATGAGAAAACATGGCCATGAATAGCATCGATAAGAAGATATGAAATAATATTTGGATCAAATCTAGAGTAACACATTATGTCGTTCTTCTCTTTATTGAATCCATTGTAATTTTTGTTCGTTGTTCCTCTCTCATGTGTGTTACATGTCTTTATTTCTAAAGATATTCTATAGAAGCAACGATCGATTTTTATCATGGCAGTAACCTATGAACTGACTTGAAATTTGTTTTATATAAAATAAGAGTAAAATGAATTACCTGTATTTATATACAGACATTCAGACGCATATACACACAGCTACATGCATATATGTGTATATACGTGCACACACATAAATGTGTGTCACTAGCATGTTAATACATGCGTAATATATTCACACTTTCACAGATTCACGCATGCATACAACCTACAGACGTCTGAACGTGTATAAATACCATATACTTCTGTGTTTAATCAACGGAACACCAGCAGAAATGAGATACTGGCCCGATTATCACTAAGCATGTTCATAATTACACGAGAAATAAATACGTTTCTGAAAGATACAATGAAGCAGCACCTTGCTTCGGCTTTCATGTATTGAACTTAAACTTCTTATAATCGGTTGCTTCGCCACTAATTTGTTCCATGTCTCAACACCATTATATTTTGGACGTGACTATTAATAAGTACTCACCGTATTTTGGTGTTGCTGGGTTTGACCAAAGAACGTGAAACAATAAAAAATCTGTTATATAATATATCTTGGATTTGCCCCAGGCGTTTCGTATAAGATTGGGTGGATATGATACTTGAAGTATATCGGGTGAATTTTACATTGTGTCTGGAGGTAGTCTTATACCAAAAGCTCCCTTGACAGCAACTATCTGGCCCTAGATATATTTAACGAGACTCACTCGCTTCTAGACTCCTCTACCATAACATCAGTCAGACACATCTTCGTAGACATCACTCTACTTTAGCAGAATATGGATTGGTATTTCTTTATTCGCAGCCCCAATTAAATTCCAAGGCCCAACAAAATGTTATAGGCACTGCCTTTCCTCATTTGACACTTCTGTAACCCCACCCAATTGTTTCTCCGTTGCTAAGATAAATATTCTTTTTAACATGTTCAGTTGTAGTTAGATATGTTTTGGTTGTTTTAAATTTTGCATGGATATCTGATGAACTGAGAGGGAAAATATTTCGTCACGCCGATTCTGAAGATATTAACTGTTTTGTAACCTCCTCTGACATTATAGTAATGTAGCTTGCTATTAGAGATCCATATCATAGAATAAACTGACCTCTAAAACATTGTTATTTTCCATTAAGATACAGAGACGTTAACCTCTGGCTTTTTCAATTGAGAAAGAAAACAAAAACTGAAATATTAATTGCATTTAGCTGCGATAACAAAAAATCATTTGAAATTACGATCAGGTTAACTAAATTGAGCTCCGTGAGCAATAGGATGACGGTAGTTGGCAATTGTTTGACCATTTTACTTCGAGAACTACATTTAAGGTAGGAAATCCATCAATCTTCTTGCTTTTGTTTTCTCATTCCCCTTCTTCCATGTCCTCGAACAGTGCCGTAAACAATATAGCAAGGAGAAGCCAGCTAACATATTTTACAAAAAGGTTTGAGAGAAAGAGATGACTCAATCGAGGATAATAAACACAGTAAAAAAAAACAACAAAATATCCGCAGTGCCTAAACAACAAAACTAAATTCGGATAAAGAAAAACACATTAATAACACACAATCATATAAAAACGAGTAAATTTTACCAAAATTTCATAGAAAAAAAAAATTAAAGAAAATTTAACATATAGAAAACAAATTATAAAATAATGAAAACAAATATATAATTTAGCTTGTGAAAACAGTTTGTAAAGAAAAATAAAAAAAAAACACATATTAAACCAAGAGAAAGGATATAATGGAAATTAAATCCCTCAACAATGATGGAATCGGGGTCAAGCTTTTGGGTTAAAGGCCACACGCTAGTTTTCCACCATGATGAATGTTGTTCAGCAACGTTTCTTTTCGCATTGAGTTAGATTTTGATAATATTTTTCTCTTTTTTTGTCCACATGTTTGATACAGAAGTTGTTAATTTTATTTCTTATGCTTTCTTGTTTCTTCCACCTGAAAAAACTTCCAAGCCATCATCCAACTTGCACTAACTGTTAAATTTCATTATCATATACTTATGGGATAATTAAATATACCATAGATAACCGGTACATTTGGTTATTCAATAGCCATTGCATTTCGACCACTTAAATGGGGAAAATGGCGACTAAAGCGATAATAGATTCTGCACCAACTCTAATATTACTTAGTCGAATTCTATTGACGATTTACCCGTGTATGTTATATAATTGCTGTGGATAATAATTTCCTTGAATATTTCTACTATTTCTATCACCACTTTTTCTCCCTTCGTTTCTACTTTCTAGACTCTTGTGATTAGATTAAGCTTTGGCATTTTATCTATTGATGTACCTATTGTAAAAGTTATCACGTTATCATATCCTTTGCATCCTGGTTACATATATGTGTGTATGAGCGTAGACAGACAGATAGATAGATAGATAGATAGATAGATAGATAGATAGATAGATAGATAGATAGATAGATAGATAGATAGATACATAGATAGATAGATAGATAGATATATATAGATAGATAGATAGATAGATAGATAGATAGATAGATAGATAGATAGATAGATAGATAGATAGATAGATAGATAGATAGATAGATAGATGGATAGACGGATAGACGGATAGATAGATAGATAGATAGATAGATAGATAGATAGATAGATAGATAGATATAGATAGATGAATGGATGGATGGATGGATGGATGGATGGATATACTGATCGATAGATAGATAGACAGATAGAAGCATATACAGATATATATATAGAGAGAGACAGAGAGAGAGACAGAGAGAGACAGAGTTGGTTATTAGATATTTACTACTAATCTATCTATTTACTAGTAGAGAGTCAGACTGACAAACAAATAGACAGATAGACAGACAGACAGTCAGACAGATAGACAGAGAGACAGACAGACAGATAGATAGAGAGACAGACAGACTGACAGATAGATAGATAGATAGATGATAGATAGATAGATAGATAGATAGATAGATAGATGGATAAATAGATCGATAGATAGATAGATATATAGATATATATATAGATAGATAGATAGATATGTTTCTTTATTAGCCACACAGGGCTGCACACAGATAGAACAAATTACAAGGTAGAGCTTTTCTTTTGAAGGTTTAAAAAAAAAAAAAAGGAAAGGGGGGAGTTTCGATCAAAAGGGATCGTAAAAGGAGAGAAAGAGGACAAAAAAGGGGGGGGGGGTTAAAAAAAGGGGGGAGAGGAAAAAAATTGATCAATAGGGATCGTTATCACAGAAATGTCAATATGAAGTGTAAAGGGGAGGACAGGTGAGGTTTACCCGTGGAAAGAAAAGCCTACGGAAAAGACCACGGTAACCTCGGTCAATGAAGTCACATTTTATATTTCTTTTTTTTTTTTTTTTGCAAATAAGCAAATCTCTGTTTTCAATTTCTGGGTTCATAGGATTATGCTCAAGGTGGCTTCGTCATTCATACGTGCCATTCTTGCTACATTCACCCATCTTTTTTTAAAACATTCGCTAGACAAAACTTGCCTCTCTACTCTCACTTTCCTTTTCAAGTGGTACTTGAAGAAGTTGATGAGAGATTGACCTGAGAGGAAAGTGTTTGTCTCCAATCCTTTCAGACGCGTCCACCAGATACATTCTTTCGCCATAGCCACAAGGATGATGAGAATAGCTCTTCCTTCCCGTTTGAAGGAAGGAGGCGTGACAATATTGACGATAGACTCAGCTGATAAACCGACTCGTCCCACACGTGACAGCAGTTGTTCGACATAAGCCCACAGGTCGGAAATTGTTGGACACTGAACGAGTGCGTGCAGAACGGTTTCGTCGCTCTGACCGCATCTCGGGCAGGTCGGCCCCGTGTTTCTCGAGCCGTGTCTGTAGAGCTTATCCCGAACGGGTAGCGCTTCTCGGTAGCACTGCCAGGCCAGGGATCTCTGGAAGTTGTCCATGGGCCCTGTCCCGAAAGTCGTCCTGAACAGGCGGGTCAGGTACTCCTCGTCGACGTCCAGGTTCGCCCCGAGCTCGTCGTCGTACCTCCCCTCCACTAAACCCCTATAGAATGCTTTGGTTGTGTTGAAGTCACTTAAGGTCGACCCAGGACGGCAGAGTTGCTTGAGAGCAACGCGACACTCGCGGTGCCATTCGCCCTTCCTCGGCCTCTTTTTGATCCACGACTGCAGTTCGGTCATGGAGACGAGCTGCGGGAAAGCGTGCCTCACAAACGGCGACCATACCTGTTCACCGTCGTCTACATAGAGCCAGAGATGTCGCAGTCTCAGCGCGTGTCTGCGCATCATCAACCACGACATGCCCAGCCCCCCTTTTAACGGGTGTTGACAGCAAATGGATCGCCTGACCATCGGGACGCATCCTTTCCACAAGAAGCGAAAGAGAAAGCGTTGTAGTTTGGTGATGGTAGGGTCGGGACAAGGTACGACGGTCAGGCGGTAGTAGATGACGGACGCGATGTACGTGTTCGCCACCTCCGCTCGACCTTTTAGGGACAGTTTCCTCTCGGCCCATTGCCGGGCGAGAGTGACCACCCTACTCGTTATCTCGTTCCATTTCTTCTCCACTTGGAGGTCCGGACCAAACCAGACCCCGAGCAACTCAACCGGGCCGTCGGTCCAGCGTCCCACGACGGAGGCGCTGGTGGACGGCATGGGCTTGCTTCTCCAGGTGCCTAGTCGCAAGCCCACTGACTTTTCCCGGTTGATTTTCGCTCCTGTCACCGCTTCGTAGTTTTTCAGTGTCTCGCCGACCAGCTCGATGTGCTCGTGGCTAGACACTATGACGGTGACGTCGTCCGCGTATGCAGACACGCTCGTCCCGCATCCCAATTCTCGCGGGATGCCCCTTAGAGTCGCCAGCTTCCGCAGTAGTGGCTCAAGAGTCAATACGTATAGAAGCGCCGAGAGGGGGCATCCCTGACGGACCGAACGTGCAATGTCGAAAGGTCTCGATAGATGTCCATTTACGCGAATTACCGAACGGATGCCTCTGTACAAGGCAGCTATCCAGCCGCGGAAGACGGGACCGAAACCAGCCGCTCTCAGGACTGCCTCCAAGTATCGATGGTCTACCCTATCAAAGGCTTTCGATTGATCCAAGTTGATCAGGGCCCCACCCATGCCAGGTTCGTTAACTACCCTGTCTATGATGTAGCGCATCAGATGGAGGTTGTCATGGATGGTCCGGCCTGGCACGGCGCACGTTTGCGCCTTGTCGACCAGTTTCTCGATGACAAGCGCCAACCTCTTGGCTAGCACCTTGGCCAAAATTTTCAAGTCTGCATTAAGCAGTGATGGGCCTAAAGTTATCTATTACATTTCCTTGTTTTAGATCTTTCTTCAGCAGTGTTACGGCTCCTCGGCTCACAAAACCAGGAATGCTCCCGTTTTGCTGCCAGGGTTGCAGTACACCGCCGCCAAGAGATCTCCAAACAAGTCTGGCATACAATTGTAAAGCTCGTAGGGTAGACCATCCAAACCCGGTGATTTGTCCCTCGAGCATTCTGCCATCGCTTCCTGCACTTCCGCCGCCGTGATGGCACATTCGCAGCACCCTGCCTTTCTTGTCGAGAGTCGTGGTAGGCTATGTAGGTAGGCACTGAAGTCCACCCTACGTTCTTGCCCTCCACTCGTTCCGAACAGTCGGGCAAAATGCTGCTGAAAGGCCTCACACATTTTACTTGGCTCGAGCAATTCGCGCCCCTGTTCATCTACCAGGGACCGAATGGTGGCTTTGTTGCCCTGTTGCGCCTCTGCCACCCGGGCCTCTCTCGCGGCTCCAACACCTTCGTTCCTTAGAGCACGCATCCTAGCTCTGACAGCACATCCTTCGTGTTTGGCGTTGAAGTGTTGGTCGAGGGCCAACCTCGCCGCCAAAACGTCGGATGCGATGCCGCTTCTAATTGCCTCTTCTAGCTTCTTAACTAGCTCACCTCTACTCTATAGATAGATAGATAGATAGATAGATAGATAGATAGATAGATAGATAGATAGATAGATAGATAGATAGATAGATAGATAGATAGATAGATAGATAGATAGATAGATAGACAGAGAGATAAATAGAGAAATAAACAAACAGACAGGCATAGAGATAGATGGAAATAGAGAGAGATGATTTATGTACATCAACTTATATATGAGTGTGTGTTTGTGTGTGCGCGTGTGTGTGTGTATGCATGTATTTATGTATGTATGTATGAGCATATATGATATTTACATGTGAATTAGTACTTCTTTATATGTTTTATGATGATTTTTTGTGATAGGTGCATTCATATTAAATCCTTATAAGCAAATCCGTACAGTTACCTGACTCTTTACAACTGATAACTGTAAGCATAGCTGGGAGCTTGGTATTGTCCTCTCAGCTGTAAGTAGAAGGCAATGATAAAAAATATTGAGTAAGAAATGATTTGTTTAAATCATAGTAAAACAATGAGTGAATGAAAATGAAAGAATATTCAGGATCTCGTCAATTTCACCGTGGAGGCGCTCAGCTTAGTGGTTAGGGTGTTGAACTCATGATCGTAAGGTTGTGGTTTCGACTCCAGGACCGGGCGATGCGTTGTGTTCTTGAGCAAAACACTTCATTTTCACATTGCTCCAGTCCACTTAGCTGGCAAAAATGAGTAATCCTGCGATGGACCGGCGTCCCGTCCAGGTGGGGAATTTCTACGCCACTGAAACCGAGAAACCGGTCGTTATGAGCCTGGCATGGCTCGAGAAGGAAAATTTATTTATTCTTAAATTTCACCACGATCTGTTCTGTATAAGATGAAGGATAATCAAACGTATAGAACAAGTTTTTAAACAATCGAAATGAACTGACAAGTATATGTCTAATTCGGGTATAATTGATCAGAACTATGTCAAATTTCCTCTACGACCCTGGGAGGGCGGAATGTATTCTAAAATATGTTCTAGAGTTTTTTCCGATATGTTTAAGTAACTGACACAGAATCTTTTATGACGACGAGGGTTCCGGTTTATCCGATCATAGGAACAGCCTAATCGGAAATTAACGTGCACGTGACTGAGCGCACCCGCAGCAGGACAATTCCCGCCGACGACAACTAACCCCTAAGACAATTACCCCTCTTGGTTAATTACCCCGTCTCCAATATATTAAGAAGATTTAAGTCACCATCTGTTGTCTTGGTGGTGGTGATGGGGGGGTCATAGTCTATGGGGGTAAATATACTATACTGAAGCGCAATACAGACATGTGTAACGTTAGCGTGGTTCTCAGTTAGACGGCACATGGCCTAGTGGTTAGTGCAGCGGACTCGCAGTCGAGGGATCGCGGGTTCCAATCTCAGACCGGGCGATGTGTGTGTTTATGAGCGAAACACCTAAAGCTCCACGAGGCTCCGGCAAGGGGTGGAGGTGACCCCTGTTGTGCTCTTTCGCTTCAACTTTCTCTCACTTTTTCTTCCTGTTTCTTGTCCCCGACTTCCTACGCAACCGCTGAATCTGGATGCGCATTCATCCATCCGTCGATGCTCTCGGTGTCGGGGGTTGACCTGCTTTCTCTTCTGCGGGTCTTACGAATAGCAACGGACCACGTTTCGGACTTCTCCCACCTTGCGAGCTCTGAGACGAAGACTGCTTCGCTCAACAGCAACAGCAACAGCAACTGCAACATCAGATCTACGTGGCCCTACCAACCGATGTAGGTGACAAGATTATTACGTAAAAACAAGGTGTTTGTTGCATTAAATGTTGTCATTATGAGCGAGGTAGCTCTGTAACCTTTAACGTTTAATGCAATTAAGCGAAATGTTTCTCTCATAGTTCGCGGTAGCACACGTCTATTCTCTTGAAAAAGAATATAGTAGTTCTCATTCTCTGCAGCTCCTCACAATTTCTTTCTGCGTTGTGTCTTACCTCTGCACCGACATCGTAGCTCGAAGAGATTCGAGTGACTACAATGAATGTGAAATTTACTGTAGTATGAAAGCAACAGAAGGAAGACCAATGTTTTCAGCAGCAAAGAAGGCTAGTATGTACATATCACGCGTAAATTGTTAAACATCGCCTGACACAAATTCAGACTTAATAAAATCAATCGAAGTCAGGTTAGAAAAGTACTTAATACAAAACAAATATCGGCCGATTAGTATAATACAGTAACAGCGTAAAACAAAACGCAATAAACTTCCCTCTATACAAAACGGTACAAAAAATTACGAAGCCAGAAACTAATTAGTATGAGAGAGAAAAAAAAACGATTTAGATAAAGATACAAATGAAAAGATTAGAGACGAAAAACAGTAATTGAGATGATACAAAACAAAAATGTGAAGTGAGGAAGAAGAATCGCCATGGTGACTGTACTGAAAACGGAGCAAAATGGCTGCCGGTCAATGCGAAAGATGTCGTCGGGAATGTTGGATGAACACCAAGCAATGTTATATTATATATCTACAACCTATATTCTATATCTATATCTATCTCTTTGTTCTCTCCCCCTCAGTCTCCCTCTCTTCCCCCCTCTATGAGAATATATATATATATATATATAATATATATATATATATTATATTATATATATATATATATATATATATATATATATATATATATATATAATATATATATTATATATATATATATATATATATATATAATATATATATATATATATATAATATATATATATATATATGGAGGCGCAATGGCTTAGTGGTTAGGGCAGTGGACTCGCGGTCGTAGGATCGCGGTTTCGATTCCCAGACCGGACGTTGTGTTTTCGAGGTGTTTTCGCCCAATAAACACCTAAAGCTCAACGCGGCTCCGGCAGGGGGTTGTGGCGATCTCTGCTGTACTCTTTCGCCACAACTTTCTCTCACTCTTTCTTCTGTTGGCCTGCTCGCTTAGCCAGCGGGGTGGCGTCATTTGAAGGGGTGGCGTCATGTGTAGCAATATCTGATAACCTGGTGGGTCACGGTGGTATATATATAGGTGAAAAGCAAAGAGGAGAAAATAGCATTCGGATAACAAACATAGAGTAAAATATATCATTCTATTGAAGGTGAATGACTTGACAAACGGTAATTCTGCTTGTGAAGATTTACTGCTGCAATAAAATAAGGACATACAAGAGAAGGTATGATGACGTCGACGTTGTCGCGCCTTCTCTTGTATTCTCTCTGAGAAAAGTTGCAGCATTCCCTTAAAATATGCCACAATGCCTCTCCAGTTTGACCGCACCTTCTGCATTTGTCTGATTCTGCTGGTTGGTCTGTCTTGTGTTGGATGTCAAGTTCTTTAATCACCACATACCATGGGTCCGTTTGTAATTTCGGTGACAGCAACGGTCAGTGACAGCAGCGGCGTCGGCAGAGATAGCAATGGCAGCAGCAATAGTAGTAGTAGTAGTAGTAGTAGTAGTAGTAGTAGTAGTAGTTAGTAGTAGCAGTAGTGAGTTGGAGAGAAGGAATTGGAGGGGGCACTTGCTCTTGGCGTTCAGGGAATTCTCAGAAATCGGGGTGTCTCGATTATCCCTAGAGATCATCTTGTATCACGTGGGCTA
The DNA here is from genome assembly GCF_006345805.1 of Octopus sinensis. Taxonomy (NCBI): domain Eukaryota; kingdom Metazoa; phylum Mollusca; class Cephalopoda; order Octopoda; family Octopodidae; genus Octopus; species Octopus sinensis. The sequence goes on from NC_043009.1 coordinate 6,685,161, forward strand.
CATCTCTATCACCCTGCCTCCTGCTTTTTTTTCTTTAAACCTTTGTGTACTATGTACACCCCCCTCCGCTCTCCTTGTATACGTGTATACTTACATTTCTTTTGTTACTTATTTATTTATTTTACAATTTCATTCTATATAAAAAAAAACACATTTTACGTCTGTCTTTGTATTGTCCCCCTGATCCTTCGCCCTTCTGGCAAATAAATAAAGTCATTATTACGATTATTAGTATATTCTTAATACAATCATAATACTATGATATTTGTAAGTCACAATTTGAAAAGGTCTTATAAGGTACGCGCATTACAGATATTCATACCTGCCTCACAACACTTTAAACCCCGTTTAAACATATTTATTTCTCTTCCACTCTCATGCTCTCTTTATCTCTATCTCTCTAACTATTTTACCTATATCTATCTTTCCTTCTCTCTCTCCCTCTCTCACACACACACTCTATCTCTCACTCTCTCTCGCCTTCCCTCAAGAATCGGCAGGCATCCGTTCTTTATCGATAACGTATGCTAAATCAATCTACAATATAACGAGTTTGAATACGTTTCTTCTACTTCTAAATGAAATAAATTCACCAAAGAACAACAGGTGTGATTCTGTGAAAGGCACTGATACCATTATAATAAGTAAAACAAAAATACATATAACAAATATAATGAATCTACTGGTTATGTTAAGAAAATCAATATAAATTGGAAAATATTATGTGAATATATATATATATATATATACAGAGAGAGTGAGAGAGAAAGAGAGAGATTGATAGAAGGATAGATAGATATATACTACATATATATATTTATATTTGTGTATGAATATATATATATTTACACACACACATTCATATATATATATATATATATATATATATATACATCAGTATATATATGTATTAATATATATATATATATATATATATATGTGTTGTGTGTATGTGTGTGTGTACATATATACAAAGACATACATATGTACATAAACATATGTTTATATTTATGCAGAGAGAGAGAGAGGAAGATTATTGTTTATGTAATTCTCTCGTTTTTACCTAACGTTCTTCCTCCCCTCTATGCGTTTGCAAGTATATTCTCTGACAAGTGCACATGTACCACATACTCACACACACACACATATACACGTATGTATGTATCTATTTATGTATGTACAAATAAAATTCATTAAAATTGATAAAGTAATAATGAGATTAATATTGAGATCGATATCTCTTGGATCATAAAAGCCACTTGCACCATTAAATGACAGTGTGAAAGCATGTATAATTACTACCGTTGTTATTTATAGTGTGTGTGCTACGAGAAAAGCTTCTCGTTCTTAAATTAAAATTTGGGTACATTTTTACTAAAGATTCATTAAACATCCAAGGTTAACATAGGCGTAGGAGTGGCGGTGTGGTAAGTAGCTTGCTTCCAGGTTGCTTCTACGCATGTACAAGTCAGTGTTGTGCTTGAAACCGAAGATGTAAGACGTGTTTTTGAAAGCCGTCTTAAATTGAAGACTTTTGAATACTCAGCCGTAAGGTAAGAATATTGGGGGTCTTGTAGGGACCTGCTGTATGTTGCAAATTATTTTTACAAGGAACAAGTCCTCACTGGGCTCTAGTCTGCCGGAAGCTGAGTGAAAATATTATTCACTTAATTGTGAAAATTATTGGTTTGGTAGGCGTATCCTGCCAAACTTTTATTTGAAAATAGTGTTGTTCCTGTTAAGGTGTACCTAGAAGAAATTTGGAATGATTTCTTAACTGTTTTACAGTTGTGTTAAATTTTGGCCATAACGGTGAATTGAGAATTTTTTTGAAAATTCTTCTTGTGAATTCTAGTGGGCGTATCTCGCCAAAGAAAAAAGAATAAGCCGTTTGGATTACCTTTTTGGATTACCTTTTTGGAGTATTATACAAAGGATTCCCCGTCTGTGCTATTTGTGAGATTTTTCTTTTACTTATCCCTTCATCTATTATTTCTTTCTTTCTCTAAAAATTTTTAGTTCATTCTTTCATTACTTTAATTTCAGTTTCCTCCCTCCCCTTTATTTTTGTTTGTTTTATTTTTTTTTTATTATTTTTTTTGGCAGACTGTCTTTTGAACTACTCTTGAACTGTTTTTCGACATGGCAGAGAAGGAACTTAAAAAGAAAAACTCTGTCTTAGAGTGGGAAATTAACCCGCCTAAGCAATGGTTAAAAGATATGGAAGAGAAAACGATGGTACTTAGAACATATCCTAAAGTTCTTAATTCCATCACCGTCTTCCCAAAACAAGTTATAAAAAATGACTTTAAAGAACATTTGTCCTCTGTAAAATATATATCCCGTGGTGTCAAACATACAACCGTATGGTTGCTGTTTGACAACGAGGAAAAAGCTCGCCAGTTTGCGAGTCAGCCTTTAGAAGGCAAGGAAATCCTGTTTCTCCCGTCATATTGTGGAAGAAAATTAATACGAGCCTGGATATGTGGGCTCCCCCCGGACACTGAAGCGGATTGGATTGAAGATACCATCCGACGGGGACTGGGGGATGGCGGGCTCGAGCTCTTAAATGTAAGGGTATTGCTGGCGGTCGATTGGGAAGGGTCAAAAGCGATTTTGACCCTGTGGACCCCATCGGCCGCAACAGAACTGGTTTTTCCAGGTTTCTTGAAAATGGCTGGCTGCAGGCATCCGGTGATACTTGAGGGACGTCCCCCAAAGTGTCACTCGTGCCTGCAGCCAGACCACATTAAAAGGGACTGCCCTCAGGACCATGGTAATGTCCTGGAACAGTCAGCAGATGCCACCTCCCCTACTCGGTCAAAGGGAGAGGTGGATGTGGTCGAGGAGGCTTCAGACTCCTCAACTCAAAAAGGATTAAAGAAGAAGAAGGCGGGCAACAATAGTTGCCCGCCGAAGGAACCTAAGGCTTCGGGAGGCGGGGAAGAGTCTCCGGACAAAGCGGAAGGGCTCCACTTTCCTGAAGTCAGGAAGAAAAGAAAAAAAAAGAAAGAAGAACGGGTCATCTCAGCAAGGAGATGATGTGCCGACTGCATGTCCTGAAGTTGTGCCACCCACGTTGGAAGAAACCACCCCCACCCTTAAAGATGATCAATTAATTATCTTTTTCTACAAGAGCGGCGAGGTGGAAAAATAGTAGAAGAACTTAAAGAGACAGTAGATATGCCCTTCACACGGGATCTCGAATGGTCTCCGCAGATAGCTGGGAGGTCATAAGGTTTCCCTTGTGGGAAAGGCTTAAAGGATTTGGGGAGGAGTGTCGCAAATGGCCGGGTGGCCCTTACACGACTTACATGTCCTACATGAGTGAGGCATGGGAAATGGCGGGATACAGGATCTCAAGCGGCATTGAAGATAATGATGAATATATCGCTGGATATATCGAAGAGTAGGAGGTGAAAGACCCTCGTTACAGAGTTTGAAACCTCACCTTATTGGACTATTTTGTAGTGGTTTATAACCTCAATTTTGTGGTTTAAGAAAGAAAAAAGAAAATATGTTAAGTAAGAGGTTTTAGTGACTCTTCCTTGTAAAAGGTTCGAAACCTTATATTGATTAAAAAAAAAAGAAAATATGTTTTCGAGAAAAATCCAATCGGCGGGTGTTGGGTTTCGTCTCTCATTTATTCATTCTATTTCATTTTCATTCATTAATGTGTTTGTCCAGCCCGCAAAGCTCTTTGTACTATCTATGACAAATTTTTGAAATCAAGTAGCTTGCTTACCAACTACATGGTTCTGGGTTCAGTCCCATTGCCTGGCAACTTGGGTAAGTGTCTTCTATTATAGCCTTGGGACGACTAAGGCCTTGCGAGTGGATTTAGTCGACGGAAACTGAAAGAAGCCCGCCGTTTATATGTGTATATATATATCTGTGTGTATTTGTGTGTATATATTTGCGTGTCTGTGTTTGTCCCGCCCCAACATCGCTTGACAACATATGCTGATGTGTTTCGAATAAGTACTAGACTTACAAAGAATAAGTCCTGGGGTCGATTTGCTCGTCTAATGGCGCTGCTCCAACATGGCCACAGTCAAATTATGTATATCAGTGGTTATCTGCAGGTCTACGTAAGCTTAGTTCAAATCCAGGATTTATGAAAAAAGCAAAAGTGAATTCTACTTCGCATTTTACACGACTTTCTAACGATTTTGCCAATCCAAACAACAAAAATAACACCTCATCTATTGAGGTATAGATACATACGTAAATACTCTCAATACTCCTCATGAATTACATGGTTCCGGGTTCAGTCCCACTGCGGGCCACCTTGGACAAGTGTCTTCTACTATAACCTCCGGCCGTCCAACGCCTTGTGAGTGGATTTTGTAGACGGAAATGAATGTGAATGAAGCCTGTCATATGTATGTATATATATATTTATGTATGTATATATGTTTGTGTGTCTGTAGCCCCCCCCCATCGCTTGACAATCGATGGTGGTGTGTTTACGTCCCCGTAACTTAGCGGTTCGGCAAAAGAGACCGATAGAATAAGTACTTAGCTGACAAAGAATAAGTCCTCGACTAAAGGAAGTGCTCCAGCATGGCCACGGTCACATGACTGAGACAAGTGAAAGAGTAAAAGAGTATCTATATATGTGTGTGCGTGTGTGTTTGTGTGTGTGTGTGTGTATATATACACACACACACACATACATATGCGTAGGGAGGGGTGCTAAAAAGTTCCAGGAATTAACGATGTCACGTTAGGCCTGGTTGAAGGCCCAATATTCTGAGTTCTTTTACAGGGCTTAGAAAAACTGAAGGACCGCTCCAATAAATGTGTGAATCTCAAAGGGAAATGTGTTGAATAAAATCATTAAGTGATTCTCTTGCATTTTCTTTTACCCACAGCCAGAAACGTTTCAGCTCCCCCGTGTACATAGGTATATATATTGGCCTGCTTATCTACCTTGTAGGGTGGCATAATTCAAAAGATATTTACGATGCAATGCGCACTGTGTCTAGCGTATAATAATCCGGCAGTCTGGTATGTGTGTGTGTGTGTGTATCAGAAGCCTTTCTTGATCCGTAGGCTCTAC
>NC_043009.1:6695225-6715225 GCF_006345805.1 Octopus sinensis
GAGCAATCTCAAGATTATTCAGCCGAAATTGCGAAGATGATCCGGTTCTTGACTGAAGATAAAAGGATTCGAATGACTCGTCCTTGTTTTTTTGTATCGTCTATCTGGATGTTTTGTTGTCCCTTTTTGTATCATCTGGTTGTCCGGATGTTTTGCGTCCTTGTCCCATTTTGTATTTTAATTTCTATATATATATATATATATATATATATATATATATATAACTCTTTTACACTGTTACTTGTTTCACTAATTTGAGTGTGGCCTTGCTGAAGCACTAAACTTTAGTTGAAGAAATGGACCCCTGAAGTTATTCTTTGTAAGCCTAGTGCTTATTCTATTGATATCTCTGGCCGAATCACTTACATTACCTTTCATACACACGTACATAAATGAGCGAAGATAAAGAATATCTACACCACCCATTTTCGGCGTAACCCTGGTCCTAAACACAAGGAGAGCGTATTCTTGACCTTCGCCCATAAATATGCATACATCTTTTTTGTGCGTGATAGAGAGAGAGAGAGAAAGAGACAGACAAACAGACAGACAGAGTGAGGCTGTATTTCGTTATGGAGTATGGCCATTGCACGAAGCTTAACTGTTACTGGTGCTGTGATCGAATGTGACTTTTTTAGCCCAGCTAAAGATCTACAAAGTCTTGTACAGAATTGGCAGCTAAAACCTTTACCGGTAATAGCCGGCTGTAGTTGTAGCTGGGCTTCATGTACCTTTGCATGTCGTTTAAGTCCTCCTGCCCAATTACACTCTCTTCCACATGCCTGACAGATATGATTAGTATGGTGTGTAACACCACGACCAGTGGCCAGGTTGTCACTCATCTGTCTCGCGTTATGACTACGAAGACGACTCTTATTTTTACATACATACATAGATACATACATACATACATACATACATACATGCATACATACATACATACATACATACATGCATGCATGCATGCATACATACATACATACATACATACATACATATATGGAGGCAGAAACTTGTAAGCAATGGCAATGTCAATATAAAAATTGTGTAGTTTCATGGTTTTATTGAAAAGCTGGATTAGCAATTGATCGCTACTGGAAACAGATACAGAACTGAAAGAAAAAAGTTTCTCATTATGGTGGGTTTTCATTTAAATTAACTTAAGTATTATGATTCACAATGTATTAAGGTTTCTAACATAAAGTTTATTAGTAATAGTAACATTGCTCCAAGCCAATTGGTCTATTTGTTTGGTTTTTTTATTATATTATACGGTAAATCCATATAAAATTATATGATGTGCGTGTGTGTGCATAAGTATATCTGTGAGTTTATGAGCACATGCATTCATTCATACATATATACATACACACACATATGTATATATGTATGTATTTACGTGTGTATGTATTTAAGACTGTTTATGTATGGGTGTGTGCGTTTGTTCTTTTGCAAATTTAGGAAGAAAAATTGTTAAAGCAATATTTGCATGTAACTCTGTAATTCTGTAATTGGAGTACGTAAACCAATGAGCATCGGGGCTCAACATCCATTAATCACTCAGTCACGACACACATGATATGATGGTGGAAATTTATGAAAGCCTTTCACGGAAATATACCAATCCTACTTAATCCAACACTTTTATACGCGTTCAGAATCAGTAAAACAAATAAAAACCGAGATTATATTTCTGAAATTGGATTTAGATAGAGAATCATGCAGAATAAGAAGGACGGGAGACTAACAGACTGAAGCAAATTATATATTGAATAAATATAATAATATAATAAACAATAGAGTGTATAAACTACAGCATTTCTCCCCTCTTAAAGAATTCCGATGGAACACTTTAGAAAGACTGCAACAGTAAATGTTTCCAGCAGCAATAATTCTGTCGTTTAAATAAAAACTAAAACAGCGATTAGAAGAACACACGCAACGGGTATTGATTTCTGCTGATGTTCACTTGAAAGGGAGCAACAGTTTTCAAAAACGTATTCCCCCTGCTTCGTTGGCTGTGTACCAAACTATTCAGGATATATATAAATCAGAAACAAATATTCTCTTTTTTCGAAATACCCTAAACGTGATTTATTTGCTCGTATTGATATCATGAGAGTGACTAGTAAAGTAAAAGAATTAAACGCGCCACGGGTATGATGAAAATCTGTAGCGGTATAGTCGTTTATCATAATTGGAAGCCATTTTTCTGAGTGTTCTGTTGAATAATTTAAAATTAAAAACAAAGAAAAACATATAATAATGAAAGAGTTGGGGGAAAAAAGAAGATAGAAAATTATGAAGTACAAAGGTAGAATCGTAAACTAAATGTAATAGAAAATGAAATAGATAGTATTGTTGGACGCGTCTAAAAGCTATCATTTTTAGGCGTTCGTTTTTCATTGATAACTAACAATGGGCTATTATCTCGAACTAAAAGTCCAGAAAATGACAGGAAATGGAGTCGTTTAAGTTCAATTAATATGAATTATTATGTACATTATAATGATAAAACATTGTTCGGAGTTACACCATCGTTTTAGCTATAATATGTAGATATCCGTTGCGAACGTTGAGGAATAATTTAACAGTTACCATTAATGTGGTTATTCTGAAAAATTTTATTGAAGTGGTGTTAGTATTTTCACTAATCTTATACTACTTTTGTTAGGTGCTTTTTAATTTCTACAAGTTTATGACTTTCTGACGTCATGAAATTATACGATTGTAAATATGGCTTTACTAGATTAATAGATATTACATTAGTGCAAAGTAAATGGATATCCGTCAGTTTTGACATTGAGTACCTCAGCCGTTCGTTCATCAAGCTTACCATATAATGCTTCTTTTGTCGATGTAGCTGTGGTTACGTGAGAGGTAAAGGACATCGAGTCTATGTGGTCGAGAGGTTTCTTTAAGACTTGCAAGCTGTTTTTTTCTGTTGTTTTTTATTTTTTGTCTGAACCAATGCATGGAGGATTTATGTCTGTGAGTTTGGTCTGTAAGTGGGAGGTCGAAGATCATATCTAAAAGAATAGTTTCCATACCTCTTGCAGGGGTGTAGCTACAGTGTGTACCACCCTGGGCAATCTCTGGGTTTCCTTCACCCCCACACTCGGGCCCCCAATCCTATACAAGCTTAGAGAGCAGTTCTAAAAGTGACTCCCCTATAAAAGCGTTTCTCGGTGAGTAAAGAATTCTTAACACCCTCTTTGTTACGCTGTTGCCCTGTTGCTTTTTTCTTACAGGTCAGTGCAACGCAAGTGCGACGAAGAATTATTTTTAGCACAGAACGTCTGAGATCAGTTCAATCTGCTGAAATGAAGTGACATAGATGTGGAAGATCTATGGAGACTGCGTAGCATATAATATTCTCGAATTGTCATGATAAGATAAATTTCGGTGATGTGATATTTGTAGAGAGCGTGGTGGTTTCGTACAAACAGCGTGGGGAGTTGCGCAATGGATCAAGGAGTAAGTGAAACATTTGTATTTTCTCTCAGGGATACAGGAAGGATATCAAGCTAATAATGTAACGAGCTGGTCCTTTTGAAAGGTTCCATTTCTGCATCAATATAAAGTGTAAGCTTTAAAGGTACGAATAAAGTTGTTCTTCACAGAGGGAGGTTGTGTAGTATATGAACTTGATACAAGAGATATACAGTGGCAGATTTAATGGTGGCTGAAGAATTTAAGAGAACGGTAGAAGAATCAGATATATTTAAATAGCTATGGAATTGAGACAGAGTAGCTGAAAGACTATGCTGCATATATTCAAGGAAATAGGCGAGCGAAAAGGTGAGTAAGATCTTGAAATGCATAGACACTCTCCTTTGTGTTCAAATATTGACAGTATCGTGGACAACAGCGATGACATGCAGAGATAGAGGGTGAAATAAGATTTCTGGTTAACGAAGTAGTAACTGGAGATGTGTGAGTTCTTTGTTGGGTAGAAATCTCAGATATTAGAATACGCTAAAAGGGATTTGTTTAATGGTTTTTAGCATATGGAGTCATGAATTTACGATCTCCTCAGCGCCGAAAGCCTGCCTCGTACAATAGTACAGAGTGAACACTCGCAAAGACACCAGTGGCCCAGAAGGGGGTATTAAACCTACTTGGTGTCTCTAGCCCCACCAAGGAAAACGCTGGCAGCCAGTTTACCCTATAACCACGGAACTAGCTCGGGCAAGGCAGTGCCAGGCTTATCATTATCCAAGTTCAAGCACCGACGCATCAAAGGTGTAGAGCTTATAGATAACTGAGAAGAAATATATCAAATCAAATATAGTGAGCCAGAAAGGTGCTTTGATTGAATCGTAATTAAATCACACACGGAAAGAGGGAAACATTCTTTCGTCTTAACGATATTATTTCTTCGTAGTCGCTCAATTTACCCCACACAAGAAACTGCGATCTAATCACTCATGAAATACACTACACTATCTCTCCAAAAGAAAATGAATAACGCACTGAAAAATACAACACCATGACATAATAACTGTGAATTAAAAGAAGATATCATCATTGAAGGAATGATTCCGGTTACGGGTTCATACACCAGGTTCGTTTGCGGCCAAACAACAAAGACGCGTTCCCAAAAAGGTAAAGGTGAGAACTCAGAATCTAATTTCGAAATTATATAAAGAAATCAAATGAAAACATGCACTGGAGTCCATTCGATTTTTAGTGAATGAGAACGGTTGACGTCTGCGACCGATCTAAAGAGGAAGCCAAAAAAGATCGATCGATCGATCGAATGATAGATAGATAGAGAGAGAGAGAGAGACAGAGAGAGACAGACAGACAGACAGACAGACAGACAGACAGGCAGGCAGGCAGACAGACAGACAGACAGACAGACAGACAGACAGATAGATAGATAGATAGATAGATAGATAGATAGATAGATAGATAGATAGATAGATATATAGATGGATAGATAGACAGACAGATAGACATATAGGTAGACAGATAGACAGAGGAAGAGAAAGATAGTTGGATAGAGCGAAATAGAAAGAGAGAGAGTTAGATAGATAAATAGATAGACAGACAGGAAGACAGACAGACAGACAGATGGTCAGATAGGTATGGTAGGTGCTACAGTTTAGAGACTGTAGCATTAAATACAAAGTGCAAGGCATTTCTCTCATTTTCTCTCTTTTCATCTTTATCTGTCTCTGTCTCTCTTCCGCTCTCTCTCTCTCTCCCTCTCTGACTCATTCCAGATATTCTGCTGAGTAAAGAATGCGCAAATTTAGAAACTGTTTAAGTCGGCTCGCATCTAAAACAATAGGCTATGATATAACTTTCAAGTACATCTTTTCTATCTATCAAAAAGATTAAAAGAAGTTCATCTCAATTGTATATAAAAATGGAGTTTGCATTACCTTGCAGGATTTCGAAACAATTTTTTGAAATTCCTTCCTTGTGTTTACCATATAAGCATAATATTTTTAAATGCACTGACCAATATCTTGAAAATCCTACGCGTCCCGCTAGTTTTCTATAAAAGCATATACGATTTACGGAAAGAATCATGTATAAGAGATGCATCTACTTACAACAATGTCTTTATAGCATTAGAACCCGAAAGAATGCATTTTTTGTATCATACGAATAAAGATATCCTACGATATCACAATCTCGTTTCTATCCATCAGTTTATCTCTGATTTGTATCCGCAAAAATGGCAATGTTTAATTAAAATAGCCATCTATGTATTATACTAAATGCACACACAATATCACTAGGCAAGTTACTGCAGTATTTCATCTGAGATAACAAATCTTTTAATCGTATCGTGTCGTTTCGAATGTGGATACGCACTGATGAACGGAATTAATTAAGTAATATAGCCTTCTGTATCTCTCATTTATTTCCGAGGAGTGTTCGTGTCGCTCATCTATGAGAATTACTGTGTTTTTTTAATTTTTTTTTTTTTTTTTGTACAGGATGTGTCTTTAAAGCGCTCTTCCGATATGCCGAAGCTTTGCAGCATTTAGAAACATACATATCATTAACCATGTGATATTTATATATGTATTTATACATAATAAACACACATACGCACGCACACACACACACACACGTATGCACATGTGTGTGTGTTTGTGTTTGTGTGCGTGTGTGTATGTATATATGTATATATGTATATGTGTGTCCGTGTATAATTTTGTCAAAGTGAATCTAGCCGAAGAGAACTAATCAAATTTACGATAACAAACGTAATTTGGAAAGTTCGAAACCTAGGTCTTAGATTATCCACATCTGGGTTGCACATTTATTCAATGTCCTTCCTACAGGTAAGACGAAATTTTTTATGTTCGCCGTCCGTAAACATCTTTCCCTTTCGTCGGACAGTTTTGTTATCAAAACTGTCCGACGAACGGGAACGTGAAACTCTGAGTAACAGCTTTTGTTATATTTCTGTGCTTTTAAATAAAGTGTGTATGTATATATATAAAGAGAAGCTTTACTATAGCGTCGCATTTTATCGCCTACTATTTGCAGTAAATACTGGTGCATTGTTGTACTACTATTCTATTTTTATACATGCACATGTATGCAAGTATATATGTATGTTGAGGCGATTCATCGAAAACGGATATATACTGGGAAATTGTATAACGTAAACTTTGCTTTCAAGAACTTAGAGAAACCTTCTGGAAATAAATTTTGCCACCGAAAATAGAACGAACACTTTTAAGCGATAAAATGAAAGGACTTCGCCGCATGTCTGACCTCAGAATATTGGATTCGACTTATGTAGACGGCAATACAAAAAGGGATAGAAAATGCCGTGGATTAGTGGGGACGGTAATCCCTCAACTAAATCATTTTAAAGTGTATTTTTTGGTAGGGAATTTTCCTTTAGCTCCTAAATTTATACATATAAACAGATACACAAATACACCCGCACACACAAACACGCACAGACGCATGCACAAACACATACGTATATAACATTTATACAGTCTCCATATACGTATATATATTATGTATACATATACATACATATATATATATATATTATATATATATATATATATATTATGTATACATATACATACATATATATATATATATATATATATATATATATATATATATATATTATGTATGTATGTATAAATATATATATGTACATATAAATACACAAATACGCATTGTATATGCCTTGATGTATATGTCTGTGTATATATGTGTATATATATATTATGTATACATATATATACATGTATATACATATATATATGTGTGTATGTGTGTGTGTGTGTGTGTGTGTGTGTGTGTGTTTGTGTGTGTGTGTGTGTGTGTGTGTATATGTATATTTGTATATGTACGCATTAAGCTTGTTTGAATTCAATAACAAATAGCATAAAGATATGTGATAGCTTGTTGAAATAACAACATATCCCTATAATATATATACGTGCATATATGAGGGGGGGGTGCGTGTGTGTATGTGCATGCATGTATATATATATTCTTCTGTATTTTATTCACTTCTTTTTACAGTTTTGAAACTGGGATTTATTCAGAATTGTCCTCGTTGTTGTAAATCACTCAGTTAGAAACGGCTTGAATCCGTTCCGTATTGATAAGTCTTAACAAGCTCTGAATTATTGATTCTTTTTTTTGTTTCATTTTATTTTCTTTCCATCAAAACTATCCGCATTATATAAATGGAAACAGCATCAGCCTAGAATATTCGAATGTACATTTGGCGATTTACGAGAAAGTGATGGAACCTACAAGTAAATGCATTTACCCTGCAGGATCGTTTCATTTCAATTCATTGTGTTTAGCTGTGTTTAAACAGTTCACCTTTTTGAACCAAACTGTGCTTCATCAGATTATGAATGGAGAAGAAACTGCGTTACCCTCGTTTTCAATATTGTTACAATGTAGAAAATTCGATATGTAGATATATATGTATTTAATAATATATGCTTAGTTGCAAATACATATGCGTGTATATATATATATATATATATATATATATATATATATATACGTATATATATACATATATATATATAACTATATGCATATATATGTGTCTGTGTATTACGTATGTATATATGTATAAATATGTGTATATATATATGTACAACTATGTATATATACACGCACATATATATGTTTATGTTTACATGTATATATATGTATATATATATATATGCGTGTATATTTATGTGTATACAGATATATAAACAAGCATATATATGTTTATGTATATATATATATATGTGTGTGTGTGTGTTTACAAGTATATACATATACGCATACATTCATATGTGTGTATGTGTGTGTGTGTGTGTGTGTGTGTGTGTATGTGTGTGTGTGTTTGAGAGTGTTTATGTATGTGTGTGTGCGTGTAACAAGTTAGATTTTTTCCGGTATTAAATCTCCAAAAACATTTTTAACGACATTTCGCTGTCTTTATAGTAAAATGATTGATTTTTTTTTGTTTCGTTTCTTCTCTCTTTTTCTTTTCTTCGTTCCTATTTCCGTAAAGCTCTATATCTTAAAAAAACAAAATATATAACGATTTTTGCAATGCATAACCAGGATGTTAAAATATATCATGTGTACCTTTTTACACTTTTTCTCTAATTCAGATGTTTTCAGTAACATTTTACTAATTGATAAAAAATGCTACAAATGATTAGAAAGCAATTTAGGATGGAAAGGCTTTTAGAAAGACATTAATCGTGTTTATAAAATGAATTTAATATTTATTTTTAACTCTGAAAACATGGTTTATTTACCTGCAGCATATATTTTTGCGATATTTGATGCGTTTTATGGTATACATGTTTTAAATCTAATTTAATGAATGTTTAAAATTTTAACACAAGTCCAGCACTTTAGGGGAAGAAGACAGTCGATTAAATCGACCCCAATGCTTAACTGATATTTATCAACTCGGAAGGATGAAAGACAAAATCAACTTTATCGGATTTTTTTTTTGGGGGGGGGGCGACAGAACATAAAACCCGAGGGAAATGCTGCCAAGCATTTTCCCCGACGCATTAAAGATCAGCGCTGATCAGATTCTACCTGATCGGTGCTTTTAAAGTTATTTCAATAATATTCTCTAAATAGATTTCATTAGTGTTGTGGAAAGAGTTTTCACCGAAGCGCATGTTGACTAGGACAACTAACCACGATACAGCCATGGTCTATTGGCAAGACAAATATCAATCCTTGTTACAGGAAGATCTTTCTCAAAACAAATTTTCAGTAACAGGCACATTTTTATCTGTTTCATCCAGAGGTTGTGTCCTTGTAGATGCACCGCCGAGGCTGATATATCTTTCATCACATATCTATGAAGTAAGGATGCCTTCTTCGCAATGGCTTTCTGATAACAAAAGCAGACATTTATTTTTTGTCGAAATTAACAACGCATCTCTTTTTGAATGAGAAGTTAAATAATTCATTGTATGATAGGCTGATCGTGGATGGATTGTCTCTAGTCCTTGGTCTCTTGCACTAAACAACTGCAACAAAAACAACAAAAAGAGACAACAAATAAGACCGAATTATATATATATTTATCACTTATAAAATGTATAGATTAGCATTCGCATAATTGGAGCAGCAGGTCTTAGATGTTAATATCTTTAAAATGAGCGTGAGATGACGGAGAAAGATTAAAGATGGAAACATGTTCCGACGATGAGGGGCATTAACTATATTTGTGAAATGAATTGTTTGTCTTTTCGTGTCTGATCTGACAATATTTCCTTTTTGCATTAGGTTGAGGAATAATTCATCAGCAGTCTTTTCAAATTTATTTTCAATAAAAAAAGCTACAACAAATTAATCAATAATATACTCTCCGTTTTTGTTACGATTTCCTCCCGTCGTTTAGCAATCTTTCCGATGCCTCGGTGATAGAAATCTCCCGGTTTTGACTAAATGAATTCGTCCAACCGAGCCCTCACTTCCACGTCATTATTGAACGATACACCGCGCAAAGTGTTCGAAAGCGGTCGAAAGAGATGAAAATCTGACGGCGACAAGTCAGGAGAGTATGGAGGAAGAGGCAACAATTACAGTTTGAGTTCTTGAATCGCGGCATCGGTCATATTGGTGATGTAAGAATGGGCATCGTCATGATGCAGAAGAACGCCATTTCACCTCTTCGGTCTTTTCTGCTGAATTGCTTCGTTGAGTCGGTGCAGCTGTTCACCGTAGAGCTCCGCATTGTGTGTTTGGTTGCGCTCAAGCAATTCGTAATCAATTATGCCTTCCCAGTCCCACCATACACACAACATTGTCTTTCAGAATGAAGGTCTTGTTTTTCTCGCGGTGTTGTTTGTTTCTCAGGGCTGCGCCATTCTTTTCGCTGCTTCATATTGACATAAAGTCACCATTTATCATCGCCAGTGACAATGTGGTAAAGACAACGCAGTTTCTGACCATGTGTTCAGTGATATTGAGCGAGCAAACTTGGGGTGATTGTGGAGTTTGATTTTTGTTGTTTCCGCTCAAAGTGTATGATACCCAAGCACCGGGTTTCTGAAAGTTGCCCATTGAGTGAAGGTGATTCACCACAGTTTTTTATCACAATCCATTTGCTCCACCAATTCTCTGGTCCTTTTAGGTGGATTTTCGTGAAGAATGATTCAGTCTCTCTTCATCGAACTCAGTTGGTCGACCGGTGTGTGATCCGTCCATAAGGCCAAAATTTTTGAAGCGCGAAAACCAACGGTGGGCGACATTTTGAGACGTTGTTCCACACAGCACAAATTTTACGATTAGCTGTGGCGGCTTTAACACCTCGATTAAATGCAAAAAACAAATGGTGTTGAAAAGGCTGAATTTTTTCCACTTGACATTCCAATTTTATGATCTCATAATACACAGAAATCAATAAAATAAAAAAATAATAACACACTATCTTATAGGGGGAAGATTTTTCTTTTAAATAACAGAAAACATTTTGAAAATGCGTTTTCTTTCTGCGTGAATTTTAAATTTGAAAAAAAAAGACAACACTCATGTATTATTCCTCAACTCAAAATTTGGTTTGCAAGATTCTTGGTGTGGACTTCTCTGTTGGATCAGATTTTGTTTTATGTTTCGAGGTCAATTATATGAATAAGAAACACAAACATTGATTCAGTTTCACATTTCTGTTAATATTAATCAAATAGTTAACGATTTAATCAATTAACTACCCGACTTTTTGATCACTCAATCAATCAGCTAATAATATCCAGGTTTATAACATTGATGATATCTCGAATTACCGAACGCATCATCAAACATTCGATTATTAAATTTGTTTGAATAATTAACATGTTTGGCTAATAATATTTTCTACTATAAGCACAAAGCCTGAAATTTGGGGGACGTGTCTAGTCGATTACATTGACCGCAGTTCTCAACTGGTACTTATTTCGTCGATCCCAAAAGATGATATACAAAGTCGACCTCGGCGGAATTTGAACTCGGAACGTAACGACAGATGAAATACCGCTAAGCATTTTACCCGGTGTACCGACGTTTCTGCCAGCTCGCCGCCTTAACAAGTTGACTAATAAAAAACCTGTCTACTACATGGATACAGGCTGGAGGCTATATCAGCCGAAACGTTGTGTTAACAACAAATAAGATGAGGACAAATATCCGTCGAATGTAAAAAACATAAATAATGTACATAATTCCTCACCTCTTAAATATAGAACTGTACATGCATTAAAGCCTGAAATTTTGCGGTAGGTATTATGTCGCTCGAATGGTACTTATTTTATCGACCCAAAAATCATGACGGCGAGCACAATTTCGATGATGATAATGGTGATAATGATGATGAGATCGTAACTGTCGTAGGAATTCATAATAAGAATGATGAAGACAAAGATGATGATGACGACGAGAACGACAACGACGACGGTGGCGAAGGTGGTGATGATGATGATGACGACGACGACGACGGTGCCGGTGACGACAACGAGGCTTGCAATAACGACGATATAGATGGCCAAACATCACGATTGTAATAATGATGCTAGTCATGAATATAACAACCTTGGTGCCAATGAAACAACTGAAGATCAAGAAACAAAGAGGAGACGAAACATCATATCTTTAAAATAATAACAATAATAATAATACATTGCTATTATTATTATTATTATTACTGAGTGAAAGAGCAGAGCATGCCATCAAAGTGACACTGGGGTAAAATATACGCAGCCCAGTATACCCATCATGACTACCCGTCTGATAAGGGTACACTAGGCACATGTATCACAACCATATGTGCGCGACATAATGATCTCATATCAAAATAAACAGCGCATCACCTTGCAGGTGGGGACCCAGTTAGAATTTTCGAGTAGCCCATCCCGCCCAAAAGGTCCCTGAATAAGGATTGTTTAAGGATGTTGAAAGAACCACCCATGTTTCCAGAGGTGAACTATTCAAACCCCAAAGAATCCCTCTCAACACATGGCTATGATGCTGCCCCACTACTTCTGCTCGTGATCAGAGATGCACATATCGTCAGCCACTAAGGGACATGCTCAACTGGTTAAAGTCAAACAACTGACAAGCAAATCTGTGGTATTGAGCAGAATATTTGCTGTAGCCCATCTTTTATACCAAGACAAAACAGTGTACATGATAACACTTCCCAATCAGTTAAGATCAGAAGCCATGAGAGCCTATTTATTATTATTATTATCATTCTTCTTCTTCTTCTTCTTCTTCTTATTATTATTATTATTATTATTATTATTATTATATTATTATTATTATTATTATTATTATTATTATTATTATCTATATTATTTTTATTATCATTATTATTATTATTATTATTATTATTATCATTATCATTATCATTATTATTATTATTACTATCATTATTATTATTATCATCATTATTATCATCATGATTATTATTATTATTATTATTATTATTATTATTATTATTATTATTATTAGAAATGAATATATATATATAATATAAAGGAAACCAATGATAACGTCAACCATCGTATTTATTTAACAGAGGAGAGGAAAGAGATTGCATTTACAAATTTAATGTTCTGCATCTAAACAGGTTTGTTGACTTCCGTAATTTGTATTTTTACCTTTCTACACGTAATCAACGTAGATTGGCAGTTCGGAAAATGACAGCAATCAGACTGGTTACCATATTTGAACTAATATTTATAGTGCTATGCTTTTGTATTTAGTTTTTGTTTATTAGTTCGTTTGTCTATTTGTTTGAATTTTTGGTTTTTCAATTTCCATATTTGTTCTCTTTATCTTTATCCTTCTGTCTCATCGTCTGCCTCTCTGTATTTATCTGTATCTTTACATTTTTTTTCTCTCTTTATTTCTTAACATCTCTCTCTGTATCTCACAAACTTCGTCTCTGTCTCTCTGCCTCTCTGTCTCTTTCCCTCTATCCCTGTCTTTCTCTGTTTCTCTATCTCTTTCTCTCTTTATGATTCCGTCTCGTCGTCACTCACTCTATTTATCTGTTTCTTTCTGTCACTTTTATTTCTCACTACTTCTCTCTCTATCTCCCTTTGTCTTTTCCCTCTCTCCCTGTCTTTCTTTCTTCCGTTCTTTCTCTATGCGTTTGTCTCTCTCCTTATCTTTAACATCATGTCTCATCATCATTCTGTTTCTTTCTGTTATTTTTCTCTCTATTTCTTTCTTTCTCTCTCTCTTTCCCTCCCTCTCTCTCCTCTCTTTCTTTCCTGCTCTCTCTCTCTCTCTCTCCTTTTCTTCCTTTCTCTCTTCCTCTATCTCTCTGCCTCACTCTTTCCTTCTTTCTTTTTCCTCGCATCATTATAATTATAGTTTGTGTCTGATGATGTGAATTATCTCATCAATTAAACAACACAGCTAAAATATATAAACAAAGAATTAGAGAAAAAGAAATAAAAAGAAATAAAAAAGAAATAAATACGACCAAAAAAAAAAAGAAATCAACATAAACTATATATTAAAAACAAAACAAAACAAAACAATTAACCAAACTACTTTATACGAATATGAAAGGAAATTCACAAATGTTCACAATAAATTTAGCATATCCGGATGTAGTCAGTGACTTCATTATTTTAATCTGTGATTTTAATTACATTAATCAGTCATGCAAAATAGTATTATTGCACACAAAATTTTGCCATTTGTTCTACATTGACTTGACTATTCCTGTAGATTTTATTCCGGTTTCTGTTGCTCTCTTCAGTTGTTCTGTCTCCTATTACTGCTCCGTATCTAAAACATATATTTTGTTTTTGCTGTTTGAAGCTGCTGCCACTACCGCTACCGCCGCCGCTGCTATTTTCGTTGCCGTCGCTTTTATTGTTGTTGCTTCTGCTACTACTACTACTGCTACTGTTGTTGTTATTGTTGTTGCTGTTGCTAATGTTGATGATTGCTGGTTCTTTCTAACATCAACACAAACAACTGCACTATTATGTATATTTTTAATTGTTAATTTGCCATAGAAATGCGTTGCCCTTTCATGAGTAGTTGGAACTGAATATTCCGAAAGGTTATACGCGGAAAATGTAATTAAATGATAAATACAACTATATGAGGTAAATAAGTCCAATATGAATCCTTGGTGATTAGTAGAACGGGAATGCAAATTAAGAAAGTCTTGGAATGCTATGTGGTCACGATTCTAGAACCGTTTGGCTCGATCTAAAAGGCATTACACTTGGGCGATTCACTGCCTACATAGTTTGACTTCAAATTCACTCGCGTACTCATGCTCACCTCTAGAAGAAAAATGTGCTACAGGAATAGATATACGGAGAGAAAGAGAGAGAGAGAGAGAGAGAGACATAGACAGACAGACAGACAGACAGACGGACAGACAGATCTTTTATAGTTTCTTTGTTCAGTCATTAGACTGCGACCATTCTGAATGTACAGTCTTCAATGGCTTAGTCAAAATAAATCGACCCTAGTACATTTTAAGCCTACCAATTATACTATCGGCTACTAATTTGCCGAACCGCTAAGTAGCAAAAACGTAAACAAATCAAAACCAGTTGTCAAATGGTGGTGGATGACAAACACAAACTCAAAGATACACTAACATAGATATAAACATATATATGCACATGCATGCATGAAGACATACACATGGAGTTAAACGCAGGTGTTATTCAACTCTTTATACTTCCGACATATGTTTCGAAGAAAACATTGATATTATTCCGGAGGGAATAATATGATGTAAAACAATGCAATCATCTCGTCAGGGGAAAAAAGGGAAACAAAACACATTAATAAACCAATTTAACTGAATGTGATTACTGCGTATATGATGAAGAGGAACGCTGGCAAGTTATTTTTTTTTAAAACCGTTACTAGTTTTAACGTCAGAGGCGATTAATAGAAAGACGAAGAGAAAGAAAGAAATTAACAGAAAATTAAGATTGGAGAAGTATAGTGCGATGGATGAATGGGAATGAAGCATAAAAGAGTGAAAATAGATATATGTGGTGGAAATGAATGTAAGAAGAGAGTTAAAGGTCAAATTTTATAAATTGGTTGAAATTAATTATAGGAACTAAAGGTATGTTTTTGCCAATGTTTGCAACGATATATATATATGTATGTATGTATGTATGTATATATATATATATATATATGTGTGTACGTTTGTAAGTATGTATGTATGAATATATATATGTATATATATGAATATATGTAGGTATGTATGTATATATATATATATATATATATATATATGTGTGTGTGTGTGGTGTCTGTGTGTCTGTGTGTGTATAGGGTACTTTCAATTTCCTTCCACTGGGGTGTTATAGCAGACGACATTTGCCCAAGGTGCCACGCTTGGGGATTGAAACCAGAACCATGCTTCTTACCAGACATTACGCCTGCACCTCGCCAATTTTTCAACTTTTGTTTTTTTCCCCCGTATTCTTCCCTCCAATTAATTATATCTTACTTTTAATTGATTTCTTAAATTTTTGTAGCATTTTTGTTTTGTTTTGTTATTTACTTAGCTTTTTCCACAACACTCTCTGTTTCACTCTCTACGTCTCATTCTATGTTTCTCTCTTACCGATGAAAGGCTAGACTCCCATAACATAAAACGATCCATTTTAAACTCTCAAGCTTTTAACTAAACATTTACCATGTTTTGTTCTTTCTCTCTTGCTATTCCACTTTGGTTTTTAGCATAACATTATGCGTGTGTAGAGGTTGTGTATGCGCGTGTGCATATACGTCTGTTTGTGTGTGTTTTTCCCCCATTCAGATTTATGAGATAGCGCTTCTGTTGTTTTTATTGTTGTATTTGTCATTAAAATTGAGCTTCAAAAATATTTGAATTCTTACAAAGACACACTTGTAGTTTCCTGTTATAGAATTCACTAATGCACTGATCACTATCTAACTCTCTCCAAATTACACTGATCAATTAAAAGTTCTCGATGGTCGTGTAAATTTCCTTTGTCAGGAAAAATAGACAGTTGCAATTAGGAAACATTAGACACGTTGGACATTTTCTTTAAGTTCGGTCGTAATCTTTCTGGTTTGAAAGAATTGCAATATCTCTTTCTTGTTTACGCCAATAAAAATTCGGTAAAATATGAGATATATTTGTTACGATTTCCCCCCAGGTTCGAACTTATCAGGCTGACCGATAAAGCTTTGAATATCCAGCCTCAAGTATCCAACATTTTTTTTTATTGCAAGAGTACAATATCTGTGTCTTCAATTTTCAGACTATATAGTGGAGTTTGAGCAGCGCTGGATCAATCATTAAGCCAAATAAGCACGTGTTTACAGCATCAAGAGAAAAGGAGGTGGGGCACAGAAATATTTATTTCTTTAATGCCCACAGGGGGCTAAACACAGAAGAGAAAAAAAGGACAGTCAAAGAGATCAAGTAGATTACGTCGACCCCAGTGCGTAACTGGTACTTAATTTATCATCTCCGAAAGAATAAAAGCAAAGTTAACCTCGGTGGAATTTGAACTCAGAACGTAGCGGCAGACGAAATACTATTCCTTTACTACCCACAAGGGGCTAAACACAGAGAGGACAAACAAGGACAGGCAAAAGGATTAAGTCGATTATATCGACCCCAGTGCGTAACTGGTACTTATTTCCTTTAATCGTCATTCACTTTTAACCGCCTCTGATGTGATGATATACAAAAGCATTTGCATGTTTCCAGTAATCCCTTGTATCAGTACAAATCCGTTTTATCCTCAAAAATTGGGATTTCGGATTTGACCGAATAAGATGATGTGATGATCGGAACAGCGGGGGAGAAGAATGTGGGATGACATGGGCTTGCAAAATAACTCTGTCACTATTCTGCCCCCAGAAAACTTGACTTTTGTGTCCAAAAATTCAACGCTAGTTTTTGAAAAAACTAGACGAAAATTTTATGTTGGACTTTAAGTCATAGTTTCTGGCATAACAGTCACGGAAATGCAAGAAGTCCATTAAACTATGATGTGATCCTTCCCAGACAAAAAAAAAACGTCGTCAGTGAACCGTAACCAGAGAATTGGTTCATGACCATAAAGGGATTTGAATGTCTTCAGTAACTTTGTTTTGAATTTCGTCATGAAGACATTAGCGAAATTAACTGCCATGGCGCAACCCTTCGTCTGGTGGTAAAATCTTCGTCTAAACTTCATTGTATTACTTTCTAACACAAACCTCAATAATCTACAGAGAAAATTTGATGGAATACTTTTGTTTGACCGCTTTTCGAAGGCATCCATGAATGCTTCTACCCTTTCATTGTCGTCAATATTTAGGATATAAGGAAGAAACTTCCATGGTTACCAAAAAACAGTTCTCGATACGGCTTCGGTGCTTAAAAAAGTTGTTGATTTTAGATACAAAATCAAAGGTATCCCGTGTATGGGAACTTGATCATTTTGAAACGGGGGTATAGAAAGCCATAAAATACAGGTGTTCTTTCTGACCATAAAATCTTAGATTCAGCCTTATTAACGAAATTGTTTTCCTCCATTTCCAGAATTATTATGTCAAGTTCCTCTCTCTAATTGGGGTGTAGATCGACAGGTAATTCTTCATATGACGTTTTGTCATTTAGAACTTCTTCACAAGCCGATATATACACACTTTTGTCCATAATTATGATAGCGCCTCCCTTATCCGCCACCTTAATGACAATATGCGGGCATTAAAGAAAGCCTTAAAAGAAGTGGAAAGAAGTCCTGGAATAACCTCACAAATTCCCAACGATACGCACTCCGGGCTCTAACTAATAACGATTCTACTTTACGTTTAAATAACGTTCATACTTTACGTTTCAATTTCTATAATTTTGAATTTTTATCACTTCTTATTTTGAACTTGACAAAGACAGACGTACTGTTGAAATAAAGTAAGGGGTTAAAAAATTTCATAGTATTAGCGTAAGCGTGCCTGTTCATACCTACACGTGCGTGCGCCTAAAAGTATACATTCATCGACCCTCACTTAAAAATGTACACATCCCCACTCTCGCACGAATACTATGAACTTTTTTTACCCTCTTACTTAGCGGTCATTCGAATAGCTCTTTTGTCTTAATAACGGTCAATCGCACAGTAATTTCCCTTTAAATAACGGGCATATTTCATAGCAATTTTTTCCGATGGGCGGATAACTGAAGAGATGGCGACGTGGATTTCTACCTCGGCATCCCAAACTCGGAGTTTTATCTTGGCTACCGAATAATTGTCACATATTACACACACACACACACATACACACACACACATATATATATATATATATGAAAAAACAAGTCAAAAATAGAAAATGCTAAGATAATTTTATAGTGAATCTTTCAGTACCGGTTTCGGTCATTTTGAGACCTTTTCAACTGTAACGATTAAATAATTAAATTTAGAAAAATTAGAAGAAAAGTTTTTTTAAAGGAATATTTCTTTAGTAGTGTTCAGATATGAGTGGCATTCTGCCTTTCTCTGACTCCCTTGTCAGAGAAAGGCAGAATGCCACTCATATCTGAACACTACTAAAGAAATATTCCTTTAAAAAAACTTTTCTTCTAATTTTTCTAAATTTAATTATTTAATCGTTACAGTTGAAAAGGTCTCAAAATGACCGAAACCGGTACTGAAAGATTCACTATAAAATTATCTTAGCATTTTCTATTTTTGACTTGTTTTTTTCATATATATCAACTCGTGTGTTCCTTTCCACCCTTATACATATATATATATATATATATATATATATATATATATATATATATATAAAGAGAGGGAGAGAGAGAGAGAGAGTGAGTGAGAGACAGACAGACAGACTGACAGAGAAGAGAGGGAGAATTTAAAGTTAAACTGGAGGATTACTCAACATCATATTGTTGAATATATATTTACAAATTTTCGTAATGTATGTTTTGGCTGAGATTTGAAATTTTTTCTTGGCGGCTGTCATATATTTAGATTAATATTCATAGGTATTGGAGCAGGCTGAAACTTCGAAATCACTGCCAACCATTTCCTCATGAGAAAAATTACACACAAACACACACACACACACACACACACACACACACACACATACACACACTCATACATACAAAGCACACATATACATAAACAAAAAAATGAATAACTAAGAGCGAAGCAATGAGGTTAGTCGAAAAGAAATAGAGGTTAAATGATTTGTGTTATCATATTCAATCCGTTTCTATGACAGATGGCTCCGATTCCAAATTCATTTCATATCTCACAGTAACAAACAATACGAATACAACTAAAAGAAATACATTATATTTTTATATTTTGGTTTTGTCTTGCTTTTAATATACTTGGTGCTCTATCATTATAAAATCCAATTTTTTTTAATTATAGAAAAAAAAATTATAAAAAATTACAATCGTGACGCAATTTATATTGAAATGCTTATTGAATAAAATACGAGCTCTACCCAATACAAATCTATTATTATTAAAATGCGAATCATCATAA
>NC_043009.1:6720225-6730225 GCF_006345805.1 Octopus sinensis
GAGACATGCTTCTCCTGGGATATTATCTAGGTGTTTCTGATCATACCTAGGGCATCCAATAGAGGCCACATCTTTTGTACTTCAATTTAAGGTCTTTATATTTACTTAATTTGTCAAATTCCCTTACAGATATACTTTTATCAGTTACATCTATTAGTCTACACGTACTTTTTTCTCAGTCTTTAATGACTATGTCTGGTCAGTTAGCCTGGAGCGTTTTTCAGTTTTGACTGGAAAATCCCAGAGGATAGGGACATTTGTTCCTTCAACGACTGGCTCAGTAAACAGGCGTGCTGATTTTGTAGTGTTTTGCATATTTTATATTGTAAATACTGTCCTACCCTATCGTGGCGATTTTTATATTCGTTTGGTGTCGGCTTAAGACATCCCGAGAAGTGATGGTCTATTGTTCAATGAAATGTGTCGTAGAATATGCATTTTGAGTCAGAACCTTTTTGAAGAACGTTAGCCTGATAGTTTTTGGTAAGCAAACTTTAATCTTGTGCTGCCAATATCAAACCATCAGTCTCTGCTTTCATTCCTGATCTTCTCAGCCACTGATGGTTTGTTGCTTGGTCTACATCAGCATTTCGGCTTCGAAGTACATACTGTCCGTGCAGAGGCTTCTAGCTCCACCACTCCACAATTTGTTTCTGCTCTTTTTTTGTTTTGTTTTGTTTTTCATGAAGACCGTTGTGTTTTTACGTAAGGTAATTTTCTTTACCTGTCTCCAGTCCACTTGCTGGCAGAAACATTGTATTTAAATCATACGAGAAAAATGTATTATCAACATTAAGGAGTCATTGGTACAAGCATAAATATTCAGGGTTAAAAGAGGAACTTGTCCATCAGTTTTCTGTTATATACTATCTTTACCCTTTATTCTTTAATGCCAGTGGTCATTGAGTACAGGGAATGGAGTTTACTCCATTGCAATCTTTCGGGAAAGCTTTGTGCGCTGAATGATAAATAGATATCATTATACGCTTCTTTCTATAATATATTCCCCTCGGCTGCAAGTCTATAAATATCAATGAGGTATTTACACACAAGTTCGTCAGGCGATTGTAATTAGTGTTATTCATGCTTAATATCAGAAACAATTATTATTATTAAATCATTATTTAGCATCGACTGCGAGAATCGAGGGAAACTATAAGCAAAACCATTTTCTTTGTAGCCATCTTGTTTAGGTGATCAAATATCCCCGAGTGACAACGTAAAGTGATCCTTAACGCTTCAGGGCTTCAGGGCTTTTCTTCCTGCCTGGACTTGAAAGTTTTAAAGTGAGCGGCAGTCTGCACAATTCCTTTCCATCTCACTTTTTTTTAGCCTTGGAGCTCTGACCACAGTGGCTCGGCAGATTAAGACAGATATGATCACCAGCAAGCTGTAGGCTTTAAATTGGAGAGGTCTTCCCCCTAGGTGAATTACCTAACAGGGTTGGAAAGATGCACCAACCCCGGAGTTGCCGGGAGAATGCGAAAGAGGACAACGGATTTCTTGAGGAACAGCAATCATTAAAATAACGTGTACTTTATTGGCGAGTATTACAGAAAATACTTTGTTGAAAACCATTTCTGTATTGAGTTCATATCAAAGCAAAGATGAGTTTTCTTTTCTTCCGTTACCCCCTGGGACCATAATATAAATGACAAGTCAAGAGCAGGAATCGAGCTATAATACATTATAGATATGATTGGAATTATGACCGTAAGAGATATTTTATTTTCGACCGAAAATTATTAACGTTACTAATATAGCGACAAAGATTCACAAAATAAACTGCTGCATCGATTCATTTACATTTACTAATTATAGAGATAACAATATGCCTTGATTGAACGAGTTGTGTGCCTGCTGACCTTTCAGCTTATATTAATGGGATAATCTATTTTCAATCCAACAAGTTACAGAAGAAAAGTTGATCCTTATAATTTCCTTCCTTTCAATTTTCATCAGCATTAATATTGTTGTATTATTGTTGTTGTTGTTGTTGTTGTTGTCATCGTTTTTGTTGCTGTTATTGTTTCGCCAAAGGTCTTTACAGTGTATAGCGTGATGTGGTTTCGTAAAGATAATTCGTTTGCTTAATTCTTAAAGAATAAGTGAATACTCGATATTTCCAAAAGTCATAGCGATTCCTTATCGTTGCAATAAATTGATGATTTCGTATTAATAATGACTATTTTTACTTTCTCTCTCTCTCTCTCTCTATATATATATATATATATATATATATATATATATATATATTTCGCTGTGTGATATTATCCATAACGAGTGAGCAACAGCAGACACTGAAAATCGCCTACAGTGATACAGCGCGAATAGCAACAGAAAAATAAAGAGCAAAACTAAATGAAGTCTGAACAAAAGAAAGCAGCGCTAACATAATGTTAGGAAGACGTCAATGATAGTATTGGGTCAAAAGCAGTAATTAAGGAGATTAAATTCTCCCCAATGTGAGCTCCCATTCAAACACAAAACTGAACATGAATCTCATTCCTAAAATTTTCTCTTTCCATTTTCTCATCTGTATTTCATTATTCTCGTACTTTGTTGACTT
This sequence comes from Octopus sinensis, assembly GCF_006345805.1. Lineage (NCBI taxonomy): Eukaryota > Metazoa > Mollusca > Cephalopoda > Octopoda > Octopodidae > Octopus > Octopus sinensis. The sequence continues at coordinate 6,722,795 of NC_043009.1, forward strand.
TATTTTCTAGTCAGCACTAGTTTTTCTCATTTGTTTTTTGTTCTTTCCTTTTCTTTTTGTTTTTGGCTTTGCTTAAATTCCTATGCAAAGGACGGAGCAGGTTGATATCTTTTTGGATGCTCGGTAAATTAAACCTAGAGTGCGGTCTGCCATGAGTAGGCATGACTCATAAAGCCGGAGATTAATCCGATTTCCATGGCTTATACATAATTGAGATTAAAAAACTCCACCCTGGATGGGACTCTAAACCGTCGAAGGGTTAGCTTCCCAGCTATTGCTATAACTCATTTACAGCTAATTTGACTTAATTCACTGCTTAGTTCAGGAGTTCAAACAACGACCTTACGATTATAAGCGAAATACTCTCACCACTGGGCCACACGCCTTCTCACGGTAAATTAAACCGTGTGAGATTTAGTTAGATTCGTCTATTTGCGAATTTTTAGCTGATGTCATACTTCTGGAATATTCTTCCTGTTCATACCTTTCCCAATTGTTTCAATAGAATCATTAATGGCAGCAGTCTCACTAATCTAAATTGATCTGCGAACGCTATGGTTACTGCTCCTTCCTCCAAACCCAGCAACTAAAGAAAGATTATATAATTATATGGTTGTGGTTTGTGGTAATCTTTAGATTTATGACCTAGGATTTGACACTCTTTTATTACTGTTATTTGGGTTCAAAATTCTTTCGGGTTCAAAATTCTTCAGAAAAGAAAGGTTTTGTTCTCAAGACACGAAAACGACACCTGTTCTCTACACGGTCCCAAAAACACATTGGATGGCATAATGCTAGCTATGCAATGGTAGAAATCTTTTGATTAGAGATTTGCCCAGTCAAGGCTGATGTTGGTGAACATTTTCGACTGATGTGAATCGGCACTGGCATGGAATTATGTCTTCTAATCCCGTACGAATGCAGCTGTATAAGATTTCTACGTAGGCGGCATATAACACAGGATAGAGTAGAAAATGCTATCCCTGAAAACAGAGAAGAATGGTCGAGAATGGAGAGAACCGAAATAGAAGAAATTAATATTGGAAACGTGTTGGACTTATCAATGTTCGCCATTGATGTTTTCTGAAGAGGATAGGGTTTTTGATTGATAGTTGCGAGCCATCAATATCCACTCTTATGCTGATAACATTAACCAACATTCAGCCTTAGCTCTTCCAAAACATGCATCCTTCACGTTCAACCGAGACGACCAGAAATGGCCTGAACTCTTTGCATGAATACCCTCCTGTACATAACTCCATGTCCCCCTACATGGCCTTGCTTTTTGCTTTTTGAGCCAAAAAATTAACTTAACTTAACAAGAGCATCTAAATGCTAATTCCACTTCATTAAACTCTTCACGTTACCTTTTTTTCAGTGTAGAATTCAATCCAACTTAATTTTATGTATGTGTCCTTAAACGCTTTCTCTCCAATCGCTCCCACATTATAATTTTGGCATGTCTAACAGCAGACAAATACCACATTACCCCCTGCACTGGCATAATACTAGAATCAAATAATGATACTTCGAAATTTCATGGTGTTTAAGTTACTAATTTGAGACACTGCTGAATCAAATTCTGAATAATTAAATTCTTGCATACTTAATACTTAAGGTCAGAAACAAGCAAATTATTATAAATATGAAACAGCATAACGCAATATTTGAACTTCAAAGCTTTGATCTCTAAATATCCTTCGATTCTTGTCTATATAAGACATTTCTAAATTCGCTGTTTAAGTCGCGTACGAAAGGTTTACAATTGTTATAATTCAGTATTTGTAAATTTAAAATTTTGAATAGATATGAGACCAAATGTTTGCATAAGAGGAACTTAGCATTAACTAGGAATAATTTTATCAAGACCTAAAGGACGAATAATAATGCTGACCCCGTTGGGATTTCAAACTGCCAGACTTTTAATGTTTGCAAAGAATTTAATGTGATTTTCTCTTATCTTCAACTTCAACGTAATATATAAACTATATTAAGAATAAACGTCCATAATGTATTCAAAATAACGCATTCATGCATTCATATAAATTTATAGATAATAACATAGAGAATAAGTGTAATCATATACACTATATTTACATCATACTGAAACTAAGATGAAACACGGCAGGAACATTAAATCAATAGCTGCAGGATAATGTGTTGATTACATTCATAAATTTAATATTTTCAGTTAAGTATTCGTGTCATTTATGTATCATTATCTGTCGTATATGTTGTGATATATGTTTGAATGCATATTTATATGTTTAAGATAAATTTATGCCTTGCAGTAAGAGAAACCTGATGAAATTCTTTCGGTTCGAAACAAGCAGTCTCCATCCGTAATATGTCTCTGTAGACAGTGTGGTGTTATGATATCACAAATCTCTATAGTAACAGTAAATGTATATTCAATGTATATTCATTTAACTAAATTAATTAGTTCTTTTGTTGTATGATGACTTGCGTAATGAATTATGCTGATTAGTTTTCAGGCCATACCAGAGGTTTTATTTTACAACTTGAGTTTGTGTCAGTTTACGCTATCATCAATAAAATATTAACCTCTCTGTACGAAACGGCTTTGTTGCCAGACTATATTTGCCAAGATTTTGATGACATAACTACAAACCACTCTACATCAAAAGTAAATATCCATTAATCTTATAAACTATACTTTCGCTCATTAGCCTGATTAGAAACATGAACATCGAATCTAGTTTACTGTATGTAATTCATATGTCATAGTTCTATGACTATGTAGGTATGGACTCAACAAATATGACGTGTTAATTAGTAAATATGCTCGGTAAATTCGGAGTCATCGTTGCTCTTAAACCTGACATCTGTGAAAATTTCCACAAGACATGAAATCAAAATGAGCAGTAAGATTTAGTACATTTTATATTTCTGAAAGTAATTACCATATCTGGTAATATGGTGTTAAACAATAACGCTATCATTTATTATCATATATAAATACACATACACACACACAGACATATATATATATACACACATACATACACACATATATACAGACAGACAGACAGATATATAGATAGATAGATATACAAATAGATCGATAGATAGATAGATAGATAGATAGATAGATAGATAGATAGATAGATAGATAGATAGATAGATAGACAGAGTTTATCTTGTATCTTTACTCTGTTGTTACTTTCAGTCGTGGACTGCGATTATCGTGGGGCATCACTCAAAGTCAAGCAAATCGCCACCAGGATTAAGATTATTTTTCAAGCGGGTAATTACACTTTCATTACAGACACAAAGACACGCACATACTAATATGAGAGTGTGTGTGTGTGTGTGAGTATGCGCATTTAGGTTTGTGTGTGTATGATTGCTGGGCTGTAAGTTTGTGCTGATAGGAATACCTGTAATGGCGTTTATAATGACGGTGGGTCATGTAGTTAATCACATACTTGCTCTGATGGGGCACGAATGAAACGTTTCGCTCTTGTAGTTTATGCAAGTGTCTCGGTAAAGGGAGATTTTCTAAATAATTCTTTTGCTAGTTAGGTATAGCCTACATTTCCTACCACTTTTGAAGTTCAAAGAATGTTGTATTGATTTTAAAAAAAACCTTATTTTTTAACAATATATACATAATATTTGCAACAACAGGAGCAACAAGAACAGCACCCACAACAGCAATAACAACACCAACAGCAACAACAACAAAACAACAACAATAATAATAATAACCCTAACCCTCACCTACCCAGTACTTGCCCCTTGAAGTTGTAATTCATGTCGCTTTACCCCAACGATTATATCTTGCCTAACCAAAACTGTTAGATTGTGTTTCTCCTAGATATTAAAGGGTGACTTATGGTTGTTAAATCTGATTCTGAAAGGAGTTCCTGTGGCCCTTAATACACATGTTTGACTCCCATCTGCTGTCCGTTGACGCCACTTGTGCCTTACGTACGACGATATCTATGCTGCAGTGCCTTTTAGGGAAATATGTGGTGTTAACTTTGCATGAGCATCTTGCGACTCATTCTTGAGCCTACACGCTAATAATTTATTTTCCACACTAGGTGCGCAGCTCAAAGAAACTTTTAAAGTATGTATGTTAAATATTTTACAAAGCCTATTCCCGCTGGAAAAAAAATAAAAGAATATCGAGAAGCCGTATTAACAATGTTTAAAGTTTATAATTATAATTCTGTCATCACCAGAATATAACTTGGACCGGAAGACACACAAACTGGGAACACATAGATGTGGGACACGGATACAAAAATATGGTATCGGTTACTGAATTACTACATAAGAGGCCGCTAAATCTAAGGAGCAGATTAGTGGATTACATAAGGAGAGCATTAATCATGTTGTTTAAAAACTTCAACTGTAATTATTTTGGCGGTTAGATATAATGGTGGCCCAGTTATATTTGTAAATGCATTCGCCACTCTTCTAATTATTGCCGACCATTTATGATAGAAATGGTTGAATATCTTCTGTATTAGAAAATGGTTTGTCCACATTATTTCTTACAGAGCACAGGGCCGGTTTTGCGTTTTCTATTCACGAAATTGCTCGATTTTACCAGCTGAGTGGACTGGGACAAAATGAAATGAAATGTTTTACTCAAGAACCAAACGCATCACCCGTTCGAAAGAATTCGGAAACAGATGCTTACGATTTTGACTTCAGCACCCTAACCACTAGTGGAGGCTCAATGGCCCAGTGGCTAGGGCAGCGGACTCGAAGTCGGAGGATCGCGGTTTCGATTCCCAGACCGGGCGTTGTGTGTGTTTATTGAGCGAAAACACCTAAAAGGTCCACGAGGCACCGGCAGGGGGTAGTGGCGACCCCTGTTGTACTCTTTCGCTACAACTTTCTCTCACTCTTTCTTCCTGTTTCTTGAGTAATGCTGCGATGGACTTGCGCCCCGTCCAGCTGGTGGGGGTACACATACACCACATAAACCGGGAAACCGGGTCCATGAGCCTGGCTAGGCTTGAAAAGGGTGATGTTATCCTAAACACTAAGCAATACGTTCCCACATATTGGAACATAGGGTGTTTTAATTCAAATATTCTAAGCTTAGTTGTCTGCTGGTGAACCCTTTGAGTTTTAGGCCAAGGAAGTTAAATATAAATCATATGCACTTGCAGGCGATTTTTATCTTCGAAAAGGCGGATCGGCGACTGATTAGCCCTTTCATACAGAAGAGATTCAATAGTTGGTTTGTGGTTAGTTTTGGTTCGTAAAATATATAGGCAGCCTTGGAAAAAGAGGCGGTAAAGTCGAAGTAAATACGAGCTCCCGTATATTCTTAGACATATACATACGAGAATAATATCATGCATACTATCAAGAACATGTAGATGCCCTGCGAATTTTCAGCCGAAATACATGTCATATGATGTGAGGGAAATTATTTAATGTATCATGGTGTGTATGTGTGTGTATTTATATATAGTATTATATTATGTTGTACCGTATTATGTTATAAAATATAATACCTCATGGTGTCTAGATAATTTGTATGAAACTAATTCTAAATATCTGAGCAAGTATATATATACTGTTTAGGATGGAAACAAACAACATAGGTAGAAGATGCTTCACGGTCTTGTACTCAATAGGTAATGAGATGCAACGATGAGAAGCATTCCGCTTGGCTAATATGTAAGGTTTTATATGAAGTTTGTTACTATGGCATGATTGAGAATTCCAAAAGAGTTCCATTCATTTAATCTTCTAACAGTAATGACAACAAAGGAATGGTGTGAAGTTATGAAGTATATGCCCTTAAGATAGGAATGGAACAAAAAGAAATAAAAATCCTCTGGGAATTTCGAAGAGAAACATTATACCATATTATGGATGACGGACAAGTTTATTATAGGGAAGCGTAATTTTCTTTTTTCAATAGAATTTACTTACTCTCAGACGTCAGTTACTCTTTTACTTGTTTCAGTCATTTGACTGCGGCCATGCTGGAGCACCGCCTTTAGTCGAGCAAATCGACCCGGGACTTATTCTTTGTAAGCCCAGTACTTATCCTATCGGTCTCTTTTGCCGAACCGCTAAGTGACGGGGACGTAAACACACCAGCATCGGTTGTCAAGCGATGGTAGGGGGACAAACACAGACACACAAACACACACACACACAGACACAGAAACACACACAGACACAGAAACACACACTTATATATATATACATATATATTATATATATATTATATATATATATATATATATACGACAGGCTTCTTTCAGTTTCCGTCTACCAAATCCACTCACAAGGCATTGGTCGGCCCGGGGCTATAGCAGAAGACACTTGCCCAAGATGCCACGCAGTGGGACTGAACCCGGAACCATGTGGTTGGTTAGCAAGCTACTTACCACACAGCCACTCCTGTATATATATAAGAAGACAATAAGGTTCGAAAAGTGATTAAGTCTTCTCATCGTTTTTTCAATCTACGAAGAAATGGTTATATTTACGCTATTTGTATATCCACTGCATAGGTTACGTATATTTGTATCATATCTTGATTCTATAGAGAATAAGATCCCTATTGAGGAGCCGCTCTCATTAAATAAAGTGTTACATACATAACGCGTGCAGATAAGTTGCTCCACTTCTCTGAAGGTATTAGATTTGTTTTGTGAATAAAGAGATTGGCTACCTTTTCGTCTGAGAATGATTAAGTGATGCAGACACCTCTGATGAGAACATAGTACGAGTCGAAACCGATTAAGTGTGTACATTATTGTTTTTTAATCTACGGAGAAATAGTTAAGTTTAACGTGTGTGCATATATATATATATATATATATATATATATATATTTATATGCATGTATGCATGTATTTATTTATTCATGTATTTATTATGTATGCTTGCATGTTATTATGTATATATATTTATGTCTCTATATACGTATATATATATATATATATATATATATATATATATATTCATATTCATATATCTATTCACACACATATATATATATATATAAATGCATGCATACATAAATTCGTGTGTGTGTTTGTGTTTGTGTGTGTGTGTGTATGTGTGCGCGTGTGTGTGTGTGTGAGTGAGTGTACAGCCCACGACGCAGAGAATAAATATATGAAATTTTATTCCACTTCTTCCATCCTAAACAGGATATATATACCTGTTCAGATATTTACAATTGCTTTCATACAAATTATCTAAACACCATGACGTATTATAGTTTATAATCTAACATAATACGGTACAACATAATATAATACTATATATAAATACACACACACACACACACACCATGATACATTAAATAATTTCACTCACATCATATGACATGTATTTCGGTTGAAAATTCGCATCGCATCTGCATGTTCTTGATAATGTGCACGATGTTATTCGCGTATGTATACGTCTAAGAATATA
>NC_043009.1:6735225-6740225 GCF_006345805.1 Octopus sinensis
AAAGATATGATTTATCGAAGAAATTTTTCACCAGATTTCTGGTGCTTCTGACTGTTTTTGAGACGAATTATAGAATTTACAATGAAAAGACCCACTCAGCAGACCAAGCAAAGTATCACTAAAGTATATGAAATCATGTCCAGTGAACCGTCAGAGTAATACCATAGCATCTCTCGACTAAAATCAGTAAATGTATTCTTTTTCCAGTAGCCTCTTTGCAAGTCACTTCCATTATTGTAAAATCGAACCTCACCCATCAAACAAAACATATTGACTTTGTTCAATGAAATAATGATGATAAATCAGTTAGTTTGGTGAAGAACACAGAAATGAAATTAAAATATTAATGGAACTTACTCAGAATGTTCTAAATGCTGCCAAGAGGTTCCTTTGCTACTTGTCACCTCCTGCTGTGAAAACTACATCACTATGACACTCAGTTTGATCAACTTCCAAAAATAAATTGTATATACTTGTCGCTGCTATCAATTTATATTTCAGAAATTATACCGCTATGCTTACGTCCTTATTGCTAAAAAGGAGAGCGAATATGTCACTTCGTCCACTTTCTTCTTTTTACTATGTCATAATTTACCATGAACTAGAGACAAACATACAGTTGATAATCGTTAATCTGTTTTTGCATTGGATTTGCAAGATTCTTGATGCGAACCCGTGTGCTGAAATTCATTTTGTTGCCTCTAGGGAGGGTCATTATGCCAGTGATAACCCATGCACTGTTTCTATTTCATATCACTCTTTTACTTGTTTTTGTCATTTGACTGCCGCCATGCTGGAGCACCGCCTTTTAGTAGAGCAAATTGACCCCAGGACTTATTCTTTGGAAGTCTAGTATTTATTCTATCGGTCTTTTTTGCCGAACCGCTAAGTTACGGGGACGTAAATACACCAGCATCGGTTGTCAAACGATGTTGGGTGAACAAACACAAACACACAAACATACACACACACACACATATATATATATATATATATATACGACGGGCTTCTTTCAGTTTCCGTCTACGAACTCCACTCACAAGGCTTTGGTCGGCCCGAGGCTACAGTTGAAGACACTTGCCCAAGGTACCACGCTGTGGGATCGAAATCTCCTCTGGATTGACTAGATTTCGAATAGAGGGTGGCTGTCAATAACGAAGCCGCGAATGGTAACGAATACATTTCGATAAACCTATCTTATTCTTTGATTAACAAAACGATTAATCAAGCACTAGATTAATTACTTGACTAATAATATTGATTTCAAGTTTTGGCACAAGGCCAGCAATTTCGAGGAAGGTGGCAAGTCGATTACATCGGTCTCAGTACTATACTGGTACAAATTCTATCGAACTCGAAAGAATGAAGTGCAAAGTCGACTTCGGTAGAGTTTCAACGCAGAACGTCGTGTTAACGATTCTGTCAGCTCGCAGCCTTCTTCCTTCTTAATATAGGTTTCAAATTTTGGCACAAGGCCAGCAATCTCAGAGAGAGGCGGTTAAATTGCTTACATCGATCCCAATGACCTAATGAAAGTCAAAGCCGACACTGCAGGATTTGAAATCAGAACGTAAAGATAGACGAAATGCCGCTAAGCATTTTGGGTTTATTATTGTCGTATATAGACCAAAATTGTTGTGTTTCGAGGTATCCCTCGCTCATGAGGGCCGGTTTCCCGGTTTCTTGGCGTATAGGTTCCCCACCTGGATGGGACGCTGGTCCGTTGCAGGTGAGCTGCAAGATGCAGGAGGAAAGAGTGAGAGAAGGTTGTGGCGAAAGAGTCAGCAGAAGTTCGCCATTACTTTCTGCCGGAGCCGCGTGGGGTTTAGGTGTGTCGCTCATAAACACACACATCGCCCGGTCTGAGATTCGAACCCGCGATCCCTCAACCGCGATCCGCTGCTCTAACCACTAGGCCATATGCCTCCAATAGACCAAAATTGCTTATCTCTAAATCTGAAATTTTGAAATTCAAATGTACTGAAGATACGAAATGTTTTCGAGTGACAAAGGCGTTAAAAGTGAAAAATTCCTGGACACTTGAAAAAGATCATGAAATATTCTATTGTTTTGGTGAGAATGAACGAAATTGAAAACAGCGACAGTAACAGATTATTCTTTTCTTTGTTTAACAATCTGGAGTGAAAGAGAAATGGCGGATTTGTTTTAGCTAAAGACGAAACATTCCACACTGAGACTACCATGTCGTGCGAAGTTCGTGCAGCACTAAGTTTTTAAGACTATCTTCATGGTAAATGTATAAGTTGTACTTTGAAATGTTAATGTGTAGCGTGTTTGGACTCATGTCCCAGAGCGAAACTGTCTTATTTTAAAGATGAACATATACAATTATTCCGAATTCTGAAGCGCGTCCGGGCCCAAGCATTTGGGAAAAAGGAAATTGTCAAATGTATTGAATGACTGATCGCAACTATTTGGTATGGGTGTGTGGTTAACAAGCACACCGTGAAAAGACTGAGCTTCGGTTTCAATCCTAATGTGAGAATCTATGGCCAAGTGTTTTCAACTGTAGCTTAGGCTTGTGAATGAATTTGGTAAAAGGAAGCTGTGTGGGAGCGCATATTGTATATATACATATGTGTGTGTGTGTGTGGTGTGTGTGTGTGTGTGTATACATATATATATATGACCCGTCCGTGTGTTTTCTTGTCCCTTTTTTGTATTCCTTTTCATATACATATTGTGGCGTGCGTATACTTTGGTCTCTTACATGTAAGTACATTTATATATATATATATATATATATACTTAGTGAGGGAAGAAATGGAGCTGAACGAAGATTTTACAAAATTCCTTTTTATTATTTTCTACACATGTTTCAAAGGCTGCAAATTCCCTAATTCGGTTTGAATAAGGAGACCATTTTGCAGCATTCTCTTCAGGAAAATCCAGGAACTTAAATCTCCAAACAAATGCGCAGCAAGTTTTTCGAACAAACGCTCCCTAGGAGAGACAGTCTTGTGCCATTCATACCATGGGCTCCTAGGGAGCGTTTGCTCGAAAAGCTTGCTGCGCATTTGTTTGGAGATTTAAGTTCCTGGATTTTCCTGAAGAGAATGCTGCAAAATGGTCTCCTTATTCAAACCGAATTAGGGATTTGCAGCCTTTGAAACATGTGTAGAAAATAATAAAAAGGAATTTTGTAAAATCTTCGTTCAGCTCCATTTCTTCCCTCACTAAATATAAAACTTCAATTATCCACACTAAGGCACGGTTGCGATACCCCATGGTTGTAACCTCAACCGTGATTTTTCTGTTGTGATTTTTGCTACCCAGGTATCGGTTATAATTTGAATAATCCGTAACAAGATAATTCATTTATCCATTTCATTAAAATATATATATATATAGGTTATAAAATGAGATAGTGGTTGAAAATTCAACCCACCATGGGATAACATATATCCAATATACTGCTAGATATATATATGTATATATGCATGCGCAGGATTGGCTATGTGGTAAGAAGTTTACTTACCAACCACATGGTTCGGGATTCAGTCTCACTGCATGGCACCATGGGCAAATATCTTCTACTATAGCTTCGGGTCTTGTGAGTGGATTTGGTAGGCAGAAACTGAAAGAAGTCCTCCGTATATATATATGTATATACATAGATATAGATATAGATATACATACATATACGCGTGTGTGTAAGTGGTGCTATCTGAGACTGTTTGTCTCTGTATGTATAAGGGCCAAAGAATATATTACTAAGTTTGGTGAGCATTTGTTCCATCCCAGATCCTCTGAAATATTATCTACTCGGTAAAAAGAACAAGAGATCCTGTAAAAACGAAAGATTGACAGCAGAATTCATCAACCTACATATCAAATAATTACACACTTGATGCGTTTCTTTTATTATGTCTTTCTTCGTAGTACCTCCATCCAAAGGAAACTATTAGCAATCTTTATAGTAACTACCGTCCTCTTTAACCATGAGAGCGTCTGTCTGTGATTAAGCGTCAATGTATTTCTATATGCGCCAATATGCTTTTATATACATATACATATGTGTGTGTGTGTGTGTGTGTGTGTGGGCATTCGTATTTGTACTCACACAAATATGTATATCTATGTATCTATATTATGTTGTATGTATAACCATCTTCACATTTAAATATATAGCAACCTTTGTAATACACGTTGTGTTGTGCATAAAATATATTTATCCTAATTAATGACTAGCTATCAGAACCAGAAATATGCAAATTATGTGCATCTGAACACACACGCTCTCTCTCTCCTCTCTCTCTCTCTCTCACACACACACACACACACATGCATACACACACACACATGCACAAGTCCCTCAACTCACACACTCATATATATATATATACATATATATATATATGCCATCTACATACATGCCAATTTATTTAATATATGTTTATGACAATCGCACAATTATATAATAAAAGCACATGGACAATATGTGTGTATATGTTTAAACATATATCTATCCATGCTTTTATATATGTAAATATATATATATATATATATATATATATATGCGTATATGCACGTATACGTGTATATGTTTATCACAATGTATCCTTTTTATGACTCTGTATCAGATACACATAAATTCAGATCGTAATATTAATAACGAAACGAAATCATTTTCCGCCTATACCAATACTACACATGTGTGTTTTTGTGTGTATGTGTGTGTGTGTTTTTGTGTGTATGTGTTTATATATATATATATATATATATATATATATATATATATATATATATATGACAATTTTAGCAGAAATCCGATTATATATTTGTTTCCTCCTAACGGATCAGCGTGCAGGAAAAGAACGCGCAGTAAATACAGTATAAAGCAGCAAATATGTTAATATCGCAGCAGTTTGCCGTAGAACATGTTGTTCTGTTGAGTCTTCTGAAAAATATTAATAATTCTAAACAGAAACCAGTGATAATATTTCTGAAAATCTCTTACACTAATCTTCAAGCGAAGG
>NC_043009.1:6745225-6747725 GCF_006345805.1 Octopus sinensis
TGTCTGTATTGGCTTCGTGTTAACAAAGCGTTTAATTAAATTTTATTTAAAGTTTATAATTGAAAATCTTAATCATTTTCCTCTTATAATTTTCTAATTTCCTGAAATAACTTATGAAGAGAAATCGCATGAACATTGACATGAAGACATGAATAAAAGGTGAAATCAATGAATTGGATGTAATTTTATGTTTTAAGACTACTTTGCTAAAAGGTGTTAGCATAAGCAAAAAATATATATATTTCAATATTTTTAACTGGTTTTAAAATACTTGTTTCTTTATTACCCACAGGAGCTAAACATTGAGGGGACAAACAAAGACAGACAAACGGATTAAGTCGATTACATCGACCCCAGTGCGTAACTGGTACTTAATTTATCGACCGAGAAGGGATGAAACGCAAAGTAGACCTCGGTAGAATTTGAACTCTGAACGTAACGGCAGACGAAATACCTGTTTCTTTACTACCCAGAAGGGGTTAAACACAGGGGGGACAAACAGGGACATACAAATGGATTAAGTCGATTATATCGACCCCAGTGCGTAACTCATACTTATTTAATCGACCCCGAAAGTATGAAAGGTAAAGTCGACCTCGGCGGAATTTGAACTTAGAACGTAACAGCAGACGAAATACCTATTTCTTTACTACCCACAAGGAGCTAAACATAGAGGCGACAGACAAGGGCAGACAAATAGATTAAGTCGATTACATCGACCTAGTGCGTAACTGGTACTTAATTTATCGACCCCGAAGGGATGAAAGGCAAAATAGACCTCAGCGGAATTTGAACTCAGAACGTAACAGCAGACGAAATACCGCTATACATTTCGCCCGGCGTGCTAACGTTTCTGCCAGCTCGCCGCCTTAAACTGGTTTTAAAATACTGTTACTCCTGAAGGGCGGTGTTGTGACAAAATCCTTTGCACGCCGGACAAAACACAGATCAACATTTCGTCTGTCTTTACGTTCCCTAGTTCAAATGCCACCAAGTTCGACTTAGCCTTTCATCCTTTCGAAGTCGATAAAATAAGTACGAGTTTTACCAAAATTTGAAATTAATATTTCAGGTGTTTTTAAAGTTATGCTTCTTTTGAAAGGCGGCGATGTGGCACAATCGTTTACACGCTGTAGAAAGTTCTTAGCGTTATTTCTTACGTTCTGTGGCCAGATTCAACCGAGGTCACCTTTCCTTTTAATTCTTTCGGAGCCGATAAATTGGATACTCGTTCAGCACAGGGGCCGATGTAAACGGCTAGCCGAATCCCATAAAAATGTCAGACATTGCAGCATTATTTGAAAAGGTGGAAAAATTGTTTCCTTCGATTTTTTTCTTCTTTTCTTTGAGCATATCGCTATTGCAGCCGAGACTATTTTCTTATTTACTCCTCACTAAAATCGCTCTCACAAAATTCGAATCTGCGTCCAGTGTCATTTGTTTGCAATATTAAAAAAAAAGAATTATATATATATAAAAAAAAACTTGTTGAGGTCTTCCCATCAGATTACTTTTATTTGCTTCACAGTTTAAGCTACTCTGTTTTGACTGTTTTTTTTCCCAAAATTATAAGCACATTGCTGCTCTATTGCTACTCTAAAGCCAAAATATTTTCTACACTTGAGCTACATATCAAACATGTCATCAATTCTCTGATGTTACTCTTCTGTTTCGAAACAAGTCTTGTTTCACTAAGCCTTTTTAGCAGAAAACTAGTCTACACTCCGTCAATGTTCCGGAAGAACTGTGGACTTATTCATTCCTTCATATTTATCGAGACCCGAATTTCGTTTAAGCAAATTATCAAACGGTGACACAGGATTGAAAAACTCCAAGAAAGATAAAGTCCGTGGGTCGTTCTTGTCAGTCACGTGCTGATATCTTGTGTGAGTAATTTTGAAATCATAACATCATTAAGGATTTCAGGTGGGAAAATGTTTAAAGGAAGACGAAAAGCTTACAAAAAACGATAAGTGTGAAATGGTTTGTAATAGAGTTGTTTTTTAACACAAGTCTATGAAGAGGTATTATCTATGAATATTTCCATCGTTTCAAGCCTTTTAATGGTGTATACACATTAAATATGATATACTGATAAGGATATACATGTATACTGTTGTTTACAGGAGAGTGATCAGAGGATTTGAAGTTGCATGATCAATGCAGAAAAGGGTAGTCTTGGAAGTGGTTTACTCGTGACTGACAATTTCTGAATTTTCGTTGGGGAAGCAGCTATAACTAACTTTATCTATGTGTCTATTAAATATGTTGTGATATCTAGGTTTTCATAGGAAGTGGATGTCGATTAACGTGAGAATCATCTAGATGTTGATGGTATGTGATGGTTTGATCTATAAGATATTGTACGGCTACGTCATCTGTGTTCAATACTGGTAATCTTTACATTTAAGTTATATTCATATTGTGCTCTATCTAGTGCAATATGTGGCAGCTCTGTTAAATGTGTCTTTGACATAGCTTAAGTTAGAGAAAAGTCTAC
>NC_043009.1:6755225-6770225 GCF_006345805.1 Octopus sinensis
CACTGAAGAAGCACGGACATTTGAATTACGTAAGTAATTCTTTTGTTAAAGGCCGAAACCGACGTATGCATTTAATTCTGTTTTTTATATAAATTTTCATCTGTCCTGCCCGCCAAATTTGGTTCTGGTGTTCGCTGAATTTTTCCTCTAGAGAATTTCCTTGTAGTTTGATCGTTGATGATCTGTTTCTAGCATACGGCCGACTTCCTAGCAGTAAGCCCTGCCAATATACACATATATTAGAATTTTCTCTGACTTCTCAGATTTTTTGTATGCTGGACTACTGGTTTTAAATTGATATTAAAATTAATATTACTTTATCTCCCTCATTATTTATATATATATATTTATATATATATAATTGCTGCGTGAGTGTATAGTGAAGTCACAAATCACGCTTTCGAAAACATTTAGAATTTCAATTAAAAACTGTTGACCACACCCATACAACTATTCTTTAATGAACACAAAAGAACAAATACTGCAAATGCAATTATAATTTTTCTGAAGAGAGTCAAAAACATCTGGTTTTTCAATTAAAACCTTGACCAATTCAAATATAAAAGTTCTTTTTCCTTTGTCTCCTTTTTCCTTCCCCAGCTTAAAAGGCCACTAATTACCAAACAAACAATCTGACCACACCAATATAAAATCCACGCCTCCTCCCCTCCCCTCCTCCAAAAAATGTTTTCTTCCTTCTTCTCCCTGACTTGGCACATCCCACATAATTCTTTATATATATCAAAAAGCCCAAGAAATCTAACTTTGAACCATATTTTGATAAATCTGATAACAGAAGAAAGTGCCAAAAAAATTTTAATAAAATGTAAATAAATAAAATATATATATAATCATCCAACAATGTGATTACCTAGTTAAGTTCCAGTTTCGGGAATATTGCGAATAAAGCGTTCAACGTTGGTTCTATGTCAGCGTGTGTATATATGAATTTTTTGCGTAATGAGATATATAAACTTATTGTTTATAAAGACGGGTGTGGGTGCGTACTGTTACTTAATAAGCAAAACAATTGATGTTAAATTAACGACATTAACTCTGCTAAAGTCGCAGAGAATAAAGGGCCTCAAGCAAACAAAAGAAAATAATGTAGTTTAAGTCGATGGGCAAAGATGGCCTTTGGGTCAAAAAGAGAAGAATGGCGGGTAACTCTTAGAAGAAATATTGAAGGATGGCCTGTGTGAAAAAAGAAGAGAATTAAGTGAACCTGGCCACAGGTCACATGTCAGCAGAAAGGGAGTGAGAGCACGACAAAGAGAAAATAAGGGTAACAATAGAGGGGGGGAGGGAAAGAGAAAAGGTATACATGCAAGTATGAGTAAAAAGGGAAAGTGGAGAGGCTAGTAATAGAAACAAAAGAAAAGGAAGAGTGAACGCAAGAGTAGTGTCACACAGATATATAAATTTTAAAATATACTGTTAATTAAAGGTGTGTGTATATGTATATATATATATATATATATATATATATATATATATATATATATATATATATATATATACAGTTGAGTGTTACAAGAAGGTACCAATATTTACTGGAAATAGCAGTCGATACAAATACGATGCTATTGCAAAACTTCACTGCGTATATACGATAGCGTCGTACTTGTATCGACTCCAATTTCCAGAAAAAATTGGTGCCTTCTTGTACCACTCAACTGTATTTATATTTTTACTTCTACCCATATGGGGCTTCATTTTACTGGAAAGTAATACATTTATTCATATATATATATAATATATATATATATATATATATATATTTAGAGGATTGACCACTAAAAGTGGACACCCTGTATGCTAGATATAGACGTCAAAATCGCCATTTTCCACGGAGAATAGATTTCGGTCGAGTGCCCTGTGTCTAGTTCTAGAAATTGTGTTTGGTAAACGACAGACTATGCATATGATCTTGCAGATGTTTATGTATTCATATACGTAAATTATTAAGTGAAACTAATTAGTACATAGGTAATCGTTTTTAATTTCGTATATTTTCATTTGTCTTGCTTATTTTTACGTTTTGCTGATTTTTTTCTTGAGAACACATTCTCCGTGGAAAATGGCGATTTTGACGTCTATATCTAGCATACAGGCTGTCCACTTTTAGTGGTCAATCCTCTAAATTTTGTATGTAAAAAATTTTTAATCTTCGGATTTTTTTAAATATGCTAGGCCACTTTTAAATATGCTAGCCTTATTTAATTTTATATATATATATATATATATACAGTTTATTTTGTTACACTCACACATTGGAACGTAGGTGTAAAAAATATAGCTCGTAGTATGAGTTTCGCGAGAGATGCACGGGTACTCTCTTATCCCTACGACAGTTTGAAATGGCCTGAGCGAAATGTACAACTAGTCATTATTGTTCGCTAAATTAATATGTGCGTGGTGGCATGATGTGTGCATGTGCTTTTGTGTGTGTGTGTGTGTGTGCGTGTGTGTGTGCGTGCGTGCGTGCGTGCGTGTGTAATTACTTTTAATATCGTGCAAATGCGAAATGAAATGTTAAGAAATTACCCCAACTTTCTTAATGAATTAATTACATTAGGGTAATTAAGGAATATTCCCAGAATCCTATTTGGTACAAGTAATCATACACAGCCTCATACCCTCAAAATGTCATCCGACATATTGACGAGATTCTTCTCTAATATCAACCCTCAAACCTTCCAAATATTCTTTCTCTCCCTTCCACCGCACCTCTTTCTCTTTCTCTCCCCTCATCTCTCTCTCTAACTCACCGCCTTTTTCTGACACAACTAGTTTCTACACCTCGAAGTCGGTTGATCTTCTTTAACCTCCACTTAGTTACCCCCGACTCAATCATCTCTATTCTCCTCACCCCCGTTTACCTTTTCCTATCTCCGAACACCTCTCTATCCCAAAACCCATTCCCTGCACCTCAGAATATCGCCCTCTGGAATCATTTAACTATCACCTTATAAATGTTCAACAGAAAAGTTAACTACATGTATTTTACAGTGAGCCTTCATACATTAGTGAGAAGTTACGTGGTTTCGTGGTTAGGGGTGTTACACTCATGATCGAAAGATAGTGGTTTCGATTCTTGGACCAGGCGATGAGATGTGCTCTTGAGTAAAGCGCTTCATTTTACGTTACTCCAATCAACTCAGCTGGCAAAAATGAGTAATCCTAATCGGACCGGCGTCAGGTCCCAGGGTGAATATATACGCCACAGAACCCAGGAAACTAACATTGTAAACCCAAACTATATGAAGGACCTTTGATCTAGCATAAATTAGTATAATGTGCTTCGTCGGAAGGGGAATTTCAACGTTTCGTTTAGTGCTCTTTTTCGGAAAAAAAGAAAAGAAGGTAGATGTATATCTGTTGACTGTAAACGAATTTGAAGAGTGTTTAGCGGTTTTACAGATCATCAGTAACTCCACTTCAGCATCTAACCGATGAACAAATATCTTCAATCGATTCTCTTTTCGACCATACTACATATAAAATTACATGATCCAATGTGCCTCTCTTATTATTATATAGTGTACAAAGGCGTTGAGCTGGCAGAATCATTAACGCGGCATTTTATCCGTCTTCACATTCTGAGCGCAACTTCCGCTGCGGTCGACTTTGTCATTCATCTTTCCGGAATCGATAAAATAAATACCAATTGGGCACTGAAATCGATGTAATCGACTGACACGCTGCCCCGAAATTGCTGGTCTTGTGCCAAAAAATTGAAACCTTTGTTATATAGTTTACAATTAGAGGTGGATTTGGCTGCTAATTCTAGCATGTCAGATGAGCTGGTGGAAATGTCATACATACACCCAACTCCTGTACGGGACTTTATTCATATATATATATATATAATATTATATATTTATATATATATATATATATTATATATATATATATATATAATGTATATTGAACTAGTTATATACATAGCATTACGATGTTCTTGTTGTTACTGGTACTGCTCTTGTTGACCTAAGTTGACATTAATTTAGCAGACCTATGTTTAAAGATAGCGAAACCAATGACTATCTCGTCTTCTTTACATGAATGGTGTACACCCGTAGAATTGAATACGTGACGTAAACGTGTTTATATTTTTCAAGATTTAATATTCTATTCATATTATTATGAAATGCATGAATGCTAAATATTCTAATTTTTGTTTCCATTTGCTAATTGCTAGGTTTCATCTTTCCTTCAAAATGCCAAAAAAACATTACTTTTGCTCGTATATCAGATATCACGTAGAATTCTAATAAAAAGAAAGAAGCCCAGAGTAACTCAGTCTTGACGTGTGTCTACATCAATCCCTCTTCTTCACAAACGCTTCCCTACGAAACTAAATCAAAGAATGTTAATTATGTAATTTGAGTTATGACAGCCAGAAAAGTAACAAAAAATTATGCGCAATACGATTTATACAGTTGAACTGTGATTTCGTTTTTAATAGGAAATAGGCGCCAATGGTAGGAGATAAAAACCGCTGGTTATGTGACCGTAATACTCAGTCTAGTCTCGTTGGAAGCTCCGTGATCTCTGGACGAGTTAATGGAAGGATTACTAAAAGCAAAAATCCTGGAAGTACAGCAGAGATTTTTATCAAATATAATGAATATCAAACATTAATTGGTAAACGGATGGCTCCAAAGATCTCCTCATAAATATGGTAACTGATTTTTGCTTTACTTCTAAGAATCTTCACTTTGATGAGACGCCGTACATGCTACACTGCATGTTACATATAAATATATCTATAACTATCAAAAGATCACTGCGGGTGGTTTTTTTGAGTTTTTTTGTTTTTGTTTTTTTTTCTTCTTATTTACCTTTAATCTTCCATCTTTCATTTGTTTCATTCTTTAGACATAATAGGGCACCGCCTTGAAGAATTTTTTTTCAATAGAAACATTAACGACAGCAATTTCAATAGTCTAGATGGGTCAGCGAACGCTGTGGACACTGCTTTATCCTCCATACCCAGAAAAGCTAAAAAAAAATTATATCTTTTGGTTTTTCATTTTTTACTTGTTTCAGCTATTAGATAGACTGCAGCCATGCTGAAGCATCACTTTAAAGAATTTTCAGTGGAATATATCGACCCCAGTACTTATTTTTAATGCCTGGTCCATATTCTATCGGTTCTTTTGCCGAACCGCTAGATTATAGGATGTAAACGCACCAACACCAGTCGTGAAGCGGTTACAGGGCCAAACACACAGATACACACATTTATATATATATATGTGTGTGTGTGCGTGTGTGTGTGTGTATATACATATACACATACCTATACATATATATATATATATGTATATATATATATATATACATATACATACATATACGACGCGCTTCTTTCAGTTTCCGTCTACCAAATCCCCCCCCGGGGCTTTGGTCGAATTTATTCTATGGTAGAAGATTTTTGCCCAAGTTGTCATGCAGCGGTACTGAACCCTGAACCACGCGGTTGGGGAGCAAGCTTCTTACCTCAAAGCTTCGCCTGCGCCTCCTTTATAAATGTCTTTTGAGTTGGAAGGTTAGATGTTGTGCAACAGATACAATGGTATAAAAACCTTTCAGGTATCAGTTCTCTATAAATAAAATATTTAACGCTTTATGATGTGAATTGAACGCAATAAATTCAGTCATGTAGTGAAAATTACTAATAACTGTTGCAAATAATAGTCAACTGGTTCCTTACTTTCATGAAATTCGAAGGAAAGTAACCAAAGCTGAGCTCAGCAGAATATGAGCTTAGCACGTAAAAAGCAACAAGAATTGCTGACGAAGAATTCTTGTCCAACTCCCTAACGATTCGGCCAGCTTGTCACTTCATCTATCGGTTTAAATTTCTGCACAAGGTTAACAATTTTAGAGGAGAGGTAAGTTGACTATATCGACCACAGTATTCAACTGGTATATATTTTATTGATCCCAAAATGAGGAAAATCAAAGTCGACCTCGACGGAATTTATACTCAGAACTCAAAAACGCACGAATTGTTCCTAATCATTGTCTGAGGTGTGCTAACCATTTTGCCAACTTGCCACCATACTTGTCACTTTATATATTACTAATAAACAATTGATTATGCTATTGGTCTCCAGATATTTGCGAAAGAGTGATCATAGGTAGGAGTAGAGAGAAATGTGAGAGAAATTGCTCCAACTCTTAAAGTTCTAAGTTCATATACTTCAAAGATAAATTTTAACATCCTTATCTCTGAAGATCGAAAATAAAAATAGAATTATAAGTCAAGAACTCAGGTAGATGGTAATATCCCTATAGATCAAGGTGGTGAGCTGGAAGAAACGTTAGCACGCCGGGCGAAATGCGTAGCCGTATTTCGTCTGCCGTTACGTTCTGAGTTCAAATTCCGCCGAGGTCGACTTTGCCTTTCATCCTTTCGGGGTCGATAAATTAAGCACCAGTTACGCACTGGGGTCGATGGAATCGACTTAATCCATTTGTCTATCCTTGTTTTTCCTCTCTGTGTTTAGCCCCTTGTGGGTAGTAAAGACATGAGTATTTCGTCTGCCGCTACGTTCTGAGTTCAAATTCCGCCGAGGTCGACTTTGCCTTTCATCCTTTCGGGGTCGATTAAATAAGTACCAGTTACGCACTGGGGTCGATGTAATCGACTTAATCCGTTTGTCTGTCCTTGTTTGTCCCGTCTGTGTTTAGCTCCTTGTGGGTAGTAAAGAAATAGGTATTTCGTCTGTATTACGTTCTGAGTTCAAATCCTGCCGAGGTCGACTTTGCCTTTCATCCTTTCGAGGTCGATAAAATAAGAACTAGTCGAACACTGAGGTCGACATATCCCCCCCACCACGACAACCTACTGGCCTTGTGCCAAAATTTGAAACCAATATTCCTATAGTTCCAGGCAGCGAGCTGGTAGAATTGTTAGCACGCCGGGCAAAATGCTTAGCGGAATTTCGTCCGTCTTTACGTTCTGAGTTCAAACTACGCCGAGGTCGACTTTGTCTTTCATCCTTCCACAGTCGATGAAATAAGTACTTGTGGAATACTGGGCTCGATGTAATCGACTCGAAAACTGCTGGTCTCTAACCAAAATTTGAAGATGCGGCTGCAATGCTAATATCGATAGGAGAAGGAGGGCGTTGAGAAAGTAGTGTTATAAGCATACAACCAAATATCAACATGTTTAAAACATGAAATGTATAGAATTAGTAATTTTGATTATGTCCATAAACTATAAGTGGGTGGTAGTGTATAAAATGTATCCATCAGTACACTTCTATTAATTCTGTGTCTAAGCATTGGTGTGTATATACATTTCTCTATATATACATACATACATTCATGTATACATACATACACAAACATACACACACATACACACACACACATATATATATATATATTATATATATATATATATATATATATATATATATATATATATATATATATATATATATAATAAATCCAAAATGACAAAGAAAAACCGCGATAAAAAACAACAACGCGAGGACGTGGTACGTGCAAAGTATTACAAGACGTTCAGGGAAAGAAAGAAAGGGTGATTTACGTTTCGAGCAAAGCCCTTCATCAGAAACAAGAGACAGAGGAAAGTCCAAGAGAAAAGGAGGTTGGAGAGAAAAGAATCGCCAACAATCCACATGTTGCTACATTTTGGAATGACCGGACGGGGATGAAGACAGAAAAAGTTCTTTCCAAGACAGGAGAGTGTAAGAGAAGCAGGTATCTGTGTGGATGTGTGGGTATGTGCGCGTATATATATATATATATATATATATATATATATATATATATATCGTCCGTCTTTATTTTCTGAGTTCAAATTCTGTTGAGGTCGCCTTCGTCTTTCTTTCTTTCGGCTCGACCAGTTGAGGACTCGGGTCAGTGTAAACGACTTCCGTCTCCTCCAAAATTGGTAACCAATAATATTGACCATGTGAAAATGTAATATAAATTCTAGATCATCACTACTTGAACTCAGAACCAACGAAGACTTATCTTATTCTGCCATCCATATTGATATACGATATGGAAAAGGGACTTAATATTATTTTTTCTGTTGATGCTTGTCGTCAATCTCATATTTTTTCTAATAAATCTATCATAATTTTTAAACTTATTTATTAAATTATAATAATAATAATATAATAATAATAATAATAATAATAATAATAATAATAATAATAATAATAATAATTATTATTATTATTATTATTATTATTATTATTATTATTATTATTATTATTATTATTATCATTATTATTATTATTATTATTATTATTATTGTCGCGACTCTTTCCTGTTTGTTTTACTTTGTGTTAACTATCCCCAAAATCTGTTTCCCATACTATATAATTTATCAAGATAAGAGAATCAAAGATTTATTACTCAGCCACTTCCGGCGTACCCTCGCTGCTCACTCTTTATTAACCACAGATGCACGGTGCACTTTAGTAGACAGACACATGCACTCTTAATATCTTACTTATAAACATAACATATCTAATCTAATCTCCATACAAAAGTTTTCCCTTTTTTCATGATTATTTGCGGCGACATGGTATCTGAAAATTTGTTAAAAACGTAGCAACATCTACTTTTTCTCTACAAATCCGTATCATATACTTCAGCCGTCATTATTTAATTACACTGAATTTATCTTTATTATCCTTAATATATATCTCTGTAAAGTTCGTAATTTAGATTTCTGCTTATATACCTTAAAGTGTGTAACTGCTACACATAACCAATCTCACAGTCCACTCCCGGAAAAAAATGTGAAGAGATCTGCAAATCCTAATGGTACTGTTTTGTCCTTTATATAAATATCCATTTTCAAAAAGTTTTACGGAGTAATTTTCCACATACGTTGTAACCTGTATGCATAAATATATATATATATATGTATTGGGCTCTCCGGAAAGTTCATGTCGATTTATAGTAGCTTACCTTACGCCTTACCCTCACAGGCACCTCAATTCTGGGGAGAGGGTATTTTCAAGTTAAAGGAAAGAGGGAGACACATTGTGCAACAAAATGGTTCATGTTTGGTTAATTAAAAATGTAATGTCAAGTGTTTATTAACCTTTTTCTTTCCTTTAATTGTTAATAATTAATTTGTAGTAGCATATATGCATTTTTTAAATTTATACGCCCTTTTCAAGCCTAGCCAGGCTCATGGGGCCGGTTTCCCGGTTTCTGTGGCGTATGTGTCCCCCCCAGCTGGACGGCACGTCAGTCCATCGCAGCGTTACTCAAGAAAAGTGTGGGAGAAAGTTGGAAAGAAAGAGTACAACAGGGGTCCCCTCCACCCCCTGCAGGACTTCGTGGAGCTTTTAGGTGTTTTCAGGCTCATGGGGCCGGTTTCCCGGTTTCTGTGGCGTATGTGTTCCCCCCAGCTGGACGGAACGCCAGTCCATCGCAGCGTTACTCAATAAACAGGAAGAAAGAGTGAGAGAAAGTTGGGGTGAAATAGTACAACAGGGGTCGCCACCACCCCCTGCAGGAGCCTCGTAGAGCTTTTAGGTTTTCGCTCAATAAACACACACAACTCCCGGTCTGGGAATCTAAACCGCGAGTCCGCTGCCCTAACCACCGAGCCATTGCACCTCCACATATATGTGCATTAGAATTACAATATTTCAATGCGAGTGTATCACCTGATAACTCTGGTTTCCACAAATTACAAGGATGCTTTATTTATGGATGTTTTACTTCCCAACTCACGAGATTCTACTCCTATTTCAAACAGTTTTAAGAATTAATAGATTTCAAGCTTAAAAGATAAACTGTTATTTTTAATAATTGTTTCGATTAAAACATATCTGTTTTCACATACACATTATCATGCGTACATTTTTTAGTAAGCTTGAATTAATGATACGTCATTTACAGACACATTTACGAAATATGCTATAAATATTGAACGTGGATTTATATAGCAATGTGATGTGCATTAGACATTGAAATACTATAACTGTACTGAAGAACAACTCAATTACTTATACGAGGTCGCCCGTCGCCAGCTGTCCGTCACAGGTCGATGTTGACTGCTTTTTCAGAAGGCTCTGAACAAAACACCTTTGGACGGTGTAGGGCAGTTGGCATCGTTCCTGAAGCAGACTCACTCTCTAGGCTTCTACGCCAAATGCCAGGTGGTGTACAAGAGTGCAACGAGCATGGTCGACGATGACCATGCCCTACAGTAGCAGATAATTTGCTAGTTGGTGCCCAGCCGTTGTCTGATGGTACAGATCTTCCCCTTGGCCGCAGTAACCATCAAGCCGTTGGTTTAGAAATTCCACCGCCTGGTCGGTTACCCAACGTCCTACTGCCGATGTCTTCAGCGTATCCCTGGCAAGGGAGCCTAAGGGGTGACTAGCGCTTGGCCAAGGAGCCACTCCAGTCTACTGACGGAAGGGGCGATTTACTCGCCCATTTATAAGTCTGCCTCTGATGTGGGCGCCGTACCATACCGTAATTACTTATATAAATGATGAACCTCATATGCTCTCATTATCAAGAAATATTTCGGCCTCTTATGGCTACATATCACTTTGGGTAACGCGAAGAATCTTAGTCGTTGATATGCTAGTGTCGTTAAGATGCTTGCTTTGCAACCACGAGGTTTCAGGTTCACTCCCACACCAGGAAAGCATTCGGCAAGTATTTTTCTTCTACTATAGCTACGGGCCGACCAATGCTTTGTGACAGTATCTGGTCGACGGAAACTGTCTGAAAGCTCGTCGTATACAATGCCTGCCGTCCAATAACTGATAGAAGTAACAGATAAAAGATAAGTGTGTATGGGGATGGGTATGCGTACACACACACATAATTACGTATGTACACCTACATGCACTCATATTTATATAATACATAAGTACTAAAAGGGTTGCACAAAAGTCACGTTCTATATACAAACATGGAAGGTTTTTTTTTTTTAATAAAATGGTAAAAGTATTGTTCCAGTAGGAATATTTACTTTGGGCACTGGAAGTTATTTTGAATTAGCTGAAGAATATCACATCACGAAAATAAATTCCATTTTCACGCTCGTAATGTAAAAAATTTTTCCTAGACTAGGTTCCATGACAACTCCTAATGTATATTAGTCTTGAGCTGGTGCATCATTATTTCTCTGTTACTGGATTGCTGGAAGTTTGTTTATACAAATACTTCAGGATTAAAAACAAAACGCAGTTTGTATTTTAAAAGTGGGAATGAACTTTTAACACACCCCGTGTAGGGGCCTGCCTGTCTGTTTGTCTGTCTGTATGTATGTATGGGTATAAGTGTACGTATATACATACATACATACATATGTATGTATAAAGTGCAGGCACGCATATGCGAGATCTGATCAATAAGTAGCCGGATTGTGGTCTTAGTATCTTAGTAACGAAGATAACACACGTGGAGTGAAGCCGCTTGGCGCAGATTGACCTTGAACTCGGCTCTACATAGGCTATTTACAGAAGTGCTTGGAAGGAAGGTGTGTAGCGTGTGATCGTCGCATTGACCATGACAGAGAAAGTTGCCATGGCGATACCCGCTCAGATGCTTACGCAAAGCTGCAGAAAATGTATGGGGAGGACTGTATGAGCTGCACACAAGTGTACGAGTAGATCAGATATTTCTGTGATGGCAGAAAATATGTCGATATTGATGAACGTTCTGAGAGACCCGCAACCACCATAACTGAGAAAAATATTGCAGAGGTGCGTGCAGCTCTGAGGGAAAATCGTCGAATCACCATCTGTGAGTTATGAGAGAATGTACAAACTAGATACAGTTCAGGTCAGTCCATTATCATTGAAGATTTGGGTGTGAGACACGTGACTACCAAATTTGTGCCAAAACTGTTTTCAGCTGCCCAAATAAATACTTGGGTTTCAGTTGTACAAAATCTTCTTGACTTTGTTGAGAACGATGAAGGATTTTTGAAAACTTTGCGTGGGCCTCTGAGCAGGTATCGCCAAGCTTTTGGCAAAATTTCATGCAGATTCTCTGCTCAACTTTTCCCGTCATGTTCAATGCGACGATTACACACTTCCAAGCACTGCTGCATACAGCGGAAGTAAGCTAGAAGCTTAAAACTTAGTGCGCATGCACAGCAGTGTTCAGGGCTACTCTGTACCAAATGGTTTTTCTCTGCGTGCTTTAGCCTCGTTACTATAGCAACAGTCCTGATACTCATTGATCCGACCACATATATACGTAATTTATATATGTGACTGTATGTGCATATATGTGTTTATAGATGTGTATATATGTCTATACACACACACACACACACACACACACATATATATATATATATGTGTGTGTGTGTGTGTTGTGTGTGTGTGTGTATATGTATGTATGTATGTGTACATGTTGTTGTTGCTGTTGAGCAAACGGTCTTCGTCCCAGAGCTCGCAAGATGGAAGAAGTCCGAAACGTGGTCCTTTGCTATTCGTAAGACCCGCAGAAGAGAAAGCAGGTCAATCCCCGACACCGAGAGCATCGACGGATGGATGAATGCGCATCCAGGCTCAGCGGTTGCGTAGGAAGTCGGGGACAAGAAACAGGAAGAAAGAGTGAGAGAAAGTTGGGGCGAAAGAGTGCAACAGGGGTCACCACCGCCCTCTGGCGGAGCCTCGTGGAGCTTTAGGTGTTTTCGCTCAATAAGCACACACAACGCCCGGTCTGGAAATCGAAACCACGATCCTCCGACCGTGAGTCCGCTGCCCTAACCATTGAGCCATTGTACCTCCTTGTGTACATGTGTTTATATATGTACATATCTATATCTCTATATAATGTATGTAAATATACATGTATGTATGTATGTATGTATATATATATATATATATATATATATATATATATTTGTGTGTGTGTGTGTGTGTGTGTGTGTGTATGTTTGTGTGTGTGTGTTACGTATATGTGTGTGTGTATGAGTATTAGGAAAAACTATATTACAATACATTTCAACACATCAGGTCGAGAGGACAAACGTGGGAAAAAACAAAACCAAACAAAAGAAAAGAAAAAAAAAACAGTATTCAGGCTTAACTGAGACATAAAAATCTATATGTAAAATATCGAAGATATTTTAAAATGTGTCAAAATTTAGCGAACTAAATTGAATTGTGATATCCGAAAAATTATACATATAATCTAAAAAGTAAATAACAAAAAATTATTATATAAAAAATGTTATAACCTACATTTTTTTTTGTCTGTGGAGTAAAAAAAAACACATTATATTGTTGTTTTGTTATACCATGGTGACGACGAAATACTTTCAATCATGTCACGCCTATTGTGCTTGGAGTTACTAGTAGTTTTCCTATTCTATAACTGTTTTATAGATATGGGTGTATATGTGTGAGTATATATATATATATACGTATGCATATGCGCATGCCTGTATGGGGTGTGTGAGTGTGGCTGGGTGTGTGTAGCGAAAGCGCGTGGCTTTGTGGCTCGGGTCTTCGGCTCGTGGAAAGGTGGCGAGCAGGCAGACACGTTAGCACTCCGGGCGAAATGCGTAGCTGTATTTCGTCTGCTGTTACGTTCTGGGTTCAAATTCCGCCGAGGTCGACTTTGCCTTCCATCCTTTCGGGATCGATAAATTAAATACCAGTTACGCACTGGGGATCGATATAATCGACTTAATCCGTTTGTCTGTCCTTGTTTGTCCTCTCTGTGTTTAGCCCCTTGTGGGTAGTAAAGAAATAGGTATTTCGTCTGTCGTTACGTTCTGAGTTCAAATTCCGCCGAGGTCGACTTTGCCTTTCATCCTTTCGGGATCGATAGATTAAATACCAGTTACGCACTGGGGTCGATGTAATCGACTTAATCCCTTTGTCTGTCCTTGTTTGTCCCCTCTGAGTTTAGACCCTTGTGGGTAGTAAAAAATAGGTATTTCGTCTGCCGTTACGTGTGGGTAGTAAAGAAATAAGTATTCGGCTCGTGGTCTTAAGGCCATGAGTTTTGATTCCAAGGGGCTTCAATCCCCGGACGTACGTTTTGCTCCTTTAACAAGACGTTTTGTTTCTCATCGTTCAAGTACACACAGCCACCAAAAATAAGATGCAGCTGTAATTGGGACACGGTCAATCTCTCGGACAACGAAGTTCAGGGCACGAGTGTTTGTGGAGTACTCAGCCAGTGGTACGTCCGTTTCACAAGCCTGCTGTTCGGTGCATAAGAACCGGCTTTAAGGTAAATTAGTAATGGACTCAATTTATTCGATTAAACGTCTCAGGGTGTTGCCCCAGCATGGATGCAGTACAATGACTGAAACACGTAAATATATTTTTTTGTTTGTGTGTATGAGTGTGTGTGTGTGTGTGTGTGTGTGTGTGTGCTTTTCAAAATGACATTTCAGTGAGTTTAGCACGCATTATCCTCATCATCACCATCATCATCGTCATCATTGTTGTCATCGTCATCATCATCATTATCATCATCATTATCATCTCCGTCGTCGTCATTTTGCGCCCGGTCTCCAAGCTGGTGCGTCGGAGGGTCCGGCATGATGCGACGATTGAAAATAGTTAAGTTTCGTTCGAACGTCATTTCCCTTTCTAACATCAGCCATGATAATCTTGTCGTTTCTTTGGTGTTAGAGCGAATATCGTATCTGGAACGAGCTTATTGACTTTCTGTTTCAGAAAGATTTGGCTTGCAATTCTCATCTATTTGCGATATTGGACATTGTTATTACAAGATTCCAATGTTTTAAATAAAACTATATCTTATATATATATTTTGACGAAGATTAACAATATATTGCACAGTTCATACCACAAGAAACAAATACCTGGCAGAATGACGACTGTTTCACTTGTATGCACATCCTAAACACCTTCAAAAGCTGGATAAACGGATCTTTTCGGTTTGACCAGCAGTTTTTTAACATAATTTCCAAGTAACTAAAAAAATTTAAACTTCGTACACTGGTAGAATGTGTTTAAAAAA
>NC_043009.1:6780225-6798041 GCF_006345805.1 Octopus sinensis
GAGCTTAAGAAACCGTAAATAAATATCGCATGTTATTATCTCCAGCACTTTGACGATTCTGATAATCCACTGTCATTAGATTAAATGGAATCTTAATTAATAATTTGATCTTTCACTCAGTGGATTAATTCCAAAACACAGGAACCAAAGGTTGCTGGAGTGATCCATTATAATATTTCATCTTCTCTTGATTAATCATACAGCCCCATCTTCCTCAAATAATATGCTTCCTTCTAAAAATGAGTGAATATATTCGATAATGTCATGTTAGATACATCTAAGACAGGGTATTTTCAAGATCGAATACCTTTCCTTATAGGTTTGTTTGATCACAACAGATCTTCGGTTGTACAACGATAACGACAATAAGAACAAGTGTATCTCAAAATAAGGAACTGGCGAAATCCCTACCGCGCCGAGCAAAATGCTTAGCAGCATTTCGACCGTGCTTGCGCTCTGTGTTAAGTTCCGCCAAGGTCAACTTTGCCTTTCATTCTTTGGAGGTTGATAAAATAAGTACCAGCTGTACAATGGGGTCGATGTAATCGACTATCCTCCTCCCCCGAAATTGCTGGCCCTGTGCCAGAATTTCAAATTAATACGGGTCTCGAAATAATGCTGCAGGCTCGTCTTTCGCTGCAGTAAATATTGTGGTGTTAATGACGATCTCTTTGGAGGTTTGCCCCGATGTTACAAACTTATGATGAAATGTATTCTAATTGTAACTCCTTTGTTTTTCAAGCATAATGATTGCTTTATCTAATCTAATGTGAGTGGCAAGTGACTGGGCTGTTATTTCTAAAAGATCGAGCAATTATACAGAGTCTCCTTTTGCATCTAATGTCACATAGGTGCATCTATGTCAGTTGGGGCTGAAAGTTTAATTGAACCTGTTTGCGCAAGTATGGGTAAGTCATTTTTAATTATTTTTATTTTATTTCTTTTGTAGAGTAGAGGCAGTTGCTTATTCGCGCAAGACTTCTCTCTCCAAGCCATCAATGCCGTTCAAGGCTAAGGTCAACGTCACTTCGGGTTCGACACAACTTGGAACGAGAAATGTTGCAGGTGTTACCGCAGAATACAAATGTCGGAACAAATGCCAAAAAAAACACTTAGCCAATGATTAATGATTTCACCAATACACTAAACTGGATTCATGCTTTTTCTTTGTCGACACCGAAAGAATTATAAACAATGTTGATTTCGAAGGGATTTGAACTGAGCGAGCAGAGAATGAAAGAAATACAGCGAGACATAATGTCCAATCCCATAACAACCTGCCAAATAAGCAGCTGGCAAAATCCCTACCACGCCGAGCAAAATGCTTAGCAGCATTTCGACCGTGCTCGCGCTCTGTGTTAAGTTCCGCCAAGGTCAAGTTTGTCTTTCTTTTGGAGTGGATAAAATAAGTACCAGTTGTACAATGGAGTCGATGTAATCGACTATCCTCCTCCCCCGAAATTGCTGACCTTGTGCCAGAATTTCAAACTGATAAGGGGGTCTTGAAATAAAGATACAGACTCGTCTTTCGCTGCAGTAAATATTGTGGTGTCAATGACGATCTCTTTGGAGGTTTGCCCCGATCTTACAAACCTATGATGAAATGTATTCTAACCGTCTGTCTTTCAATAGGGATACATCGTTTCATTTACAGGGAAGTTACATCAAAAATATATACCTCCCTAACAATCGACTCCTTGATAATGTAGGTGTTTCAAAATTAAACATACTGCTATTATATATATATATAATATGCATAAATTGGTGGGCTGACAGAATCGCTAGAAGGCCGGGTAGAATACTTAGCGACATTTCTCTGTCCCAACGGCCTTGATTTCAAATTCCGTTGAGGTCAACTTTGCTATCCATCCTTCCAGGGTCGATAAAATATGTACCAGTTATATACTGAGATCAATATAATCAACTAGCCCCCTCCCACCAACATTTCAGATTTGTGTGCATAATATAAAGGATTATGTTACATGTACATAAGGCGGCGTGCAGGTACAGTCGTTAGCACGCCGGGCAAAATCCTTAGTAGCATTTCGTCCATCTTTACGTCGAGGTTGATTTTAGCTTTCACCGTTTTGAGATCGATATTATAAGGACTCGTTGCGTACTGGGGTCAATGTAATTACGGAGGTGTACATGCATAGCAAGTGACCTGATCTGAGATCGTGTGCTGGAACGAAAACGAAATTGCAGCGTGCAAGGTGTTCAAAACCCATTTAAAACACACAAAACCGTTAGATTCACTTCAACATTTAAATTTAATTTGCCAAAATATTTTCGTCGGTTTGACAAAATTCCGTGCAGCAGCACGACGGGCTCCTTTCAATTTCCGTCTATCAAATCCACTCACAAGGCTTTGATCAGCGCGAGGCTGTAGTAGAATACACTTGCCCTAGGTGCCATGCAGTGGGACTGAACCCGGAACCATGTGGTTGGAAAGTAAGCTTCTTACCACATAGCCACGCCTACTCAATGTGGCAAGCTGGCAGAATGGTTAGGGGCGTTTTTCCAGGGTAAAGTTGACTTGAGAGAAATAATAGAAATAAGTACAGACAACAGAGTTTTATAAGCATTATGTTTTAGAAAATGGCTGCCGCATATGAAGATGTCACTGTCAAATATATCGCTCAATAAGATGTTGCACAACAAGACTAAGGCGTTTTGTGCCGTAACCGGTGTCATGTTTTTGCGAAAAAGCTTTCTATCCACACAGTAAATATTAATGAAGATGGAGGTGAAAATATAGTTTTCGTTCTACAGTGTAGATATTGTATTTTATAGTGAATTATATAATTGGTTTTAACCAATAGAAAATTGTCTCTTTATCGATCAAATGGCGGCGTCTTAATTTAGACATTGAGGACAACTTCTATCTATTGTTGAAAATAAAATGCATTGAGACCAGTAACATATTTATCTGGGTGATTAAATATAATACCTAATATCTATAGAAAAAGCAGAATTAAATTTCTTAAATCCATACTAGTATTGATTTCAGCTTCACTCGCCACTGGCAACTTGGTTATTTCGCGTAGTTTATTTTTGTTTAAATTATGCAAATTAAGAATGCCATTGATATGTTCTGCTAATTTTTTTATAAGTCTTAAGTCCCTTGTCTACAAGAATTAAGGTTGGAAAATTGTTCCGATGACGGTTACTGTGCTTGAACTTTAGAGAATTCTTGATTTATAAGGTTTTGACCTCTTCTTATATCGCGCTGGTTTTCAATGCTGTCTCGTGACTAAGATACATCCTCTAGCCGCGGAGATAATTTTGATAAATCGAGAATTTATATTATGTGGCATTTGATATACATGTATTTGTCTATACTATCACGATCAAAATTGTCCAAGTCATGACCATCCTTGTAATTATTAATTTATTGGATGATATATTAATATCATAATACAATGGGCTTCAAATTTTGTCACCAGGGGAGGTTAAGTTTAAGTCAATTACATAGACCCAAGTATTCGACTGGTACTTATTTTATCAATATCGAAAGGATGAACGGCAAAGTCGACCTCGGGCGAATTTGAACGTAGAACGAGAAGACGCACGAAATACCTATTTCTTTACTACCCACAAGGGGCTAAATACAGAGGGGACAAACAAGGACAGACAAACGGATTAAGTCGATTAGATCGACCCCAGTGCGTAACTGGTACTTATTTAATCGACCCCGAAAGGATGAAAGGCAAAGTCAACCTCGGCAGAATTTGAACTCAGAACGTAGATGCAGACGAAATACTGCTAAGCATTCGCCCGAAATGCTAACGATTCTGCCAGATCTCCGCCTTTATAACAAAATTTAGTGTCCTTGAATTCATTTTGTACACACAGTGGTATGACATGAGATAGAATTGACTGCTATTTTTAGCAGTTCTAAAACCTCCTAGATCCATCCAGAAGACATTAATATTGCAATTAAAGTGAAATGGCTTCAACTGGGGTTTGAAACAACTTCGAGGTTTTGTATTGTCGACAGAAGTCTGTGAAAATCTGTAGACTTTATTATCTCAATCTTGATCACGGCATTCAAACAAGACTAAGCAATGTATTGGAAGTCAAATCTATCGATTATCCTTCAACTATTTCCGAAATAGAAGCCTTGTAAATACTGCAGCTTTTAGCGCACGGTACAGTGGTACAATTTACAATGGTAAACTTCTGTTAAACCGTGAGCTTTCGGAACCACTTCAGTATTGTTATTAATGGTCTTCAGCAATTGTGAACTTTCTCATTCACCTTCTCCTAATGCAATATACGTCAATAATGTCAGAAAAATAATTAAGCCTGGAAGACAGTTGGTTTTGATAAACAGCTTGAGTAAAAGAAAAGAAAAGAAAAAGAATAACGATTACTTTAATACTCATAAACTATAGGACTACACAATCGAGCCAAGAAGAAATTGAGTGAGAAAGAGAGAGTGTGTGTGTGTGGGTATGTATGTGTGTGTGTGTGTGTGTGTGCGTGGACGCGCTACTTGGTAAAATAGGAGTGCATATTTTTCACTAAAAATATGCAATACTGTCTTCAAAAGAGAAACACATTTGATAATATAACCCCGGAGAGATATATGCGCGTGTATGTATGCATGTATGTATGAATATATGTATACACACACACACACATATTTGCATATATACCTGTATATGGGTGTATGTATATATTTATATATACAGATATACAAATACATATACAAATATACAAATATATATATATATATATATATATATATATGTATATATGTATATATATATATATATATAAAGGTCATATATATATATATATATATTAGAAATATTGAATTTCTAAATGTCTCAGAGAGACATATATATATATATCTGTATATGGGTGTATGTATATATATCTATATATACACATATATGTGTGTGTATTCGCACCTATATGTGTATGTATGTGTCCGATCCTGCTCCTATTCCTCACATTTATTTATAATATTTTCTTCTCTCTACCCCCCCCCCGCTTCTATAAATGCATGTCTTTTATCTCTTTTGCTTCCCTCTCTTTTTCCTACGACTTTTTTTCTCTACGACAACTAATTTTTACGGACGCCTCACTTTCTCTTTCTCTCTCACTCTCTCTCTCTCTCTCTGTCGCTCTTTCTCTATCTATCTTTATGTATCCTCCTGCCTTCCACTCTATCTCTGCCACCCCTTTCCTCCTTAACTCCTCTCTCTCTCTCTCTCTCTATCTATCTATCTATCTGTCTATCTATCTCTATCTCAATATTTATTTTCTCCTCATAAAGAAACTTGTCAGTGTCTTCGGATGTTTGACATCAAAGTTTATTATATATATTTTTTAATAAAATAAGTCACCAAAACACTGCCTCTCTTTGCATTCCCACACATTCTGTCAATTGATTTATTCATCGTCATACATTTATTCGTATCACATTTTTACAATTTCTCTTTATCTTATAGCCACATATCAGTACCACATATCAGGCGGGGATAATTTCTTTCTAGAACGTTGGTTCGCATCCGGACTCCATATGACACTTTGGGCTCCATATAAAATTTCGTACTTAAAATTTACGCGGAATAAATCGGTTATGCTTTTACGGCTGTGTGGTAAGTAGCTTGCTAACCAACCACATGGTTCCGGGTTCAGTCCCACTGCGTGGCATCTTGGGCAAGTGTCTTCTGCTATAGCCCCGGGCCGACCAATGCCTTGTGAGTGGATTTGGTAGACGGAAACTGAAAGAAGCCTGTCGTATATATATATGTATATGTGTGTGTGTGTGTGTTTGTGTGTCTGTGTTTGTCCCCCTAGCATTGCTTGACAACCGATGCTGGTGTGTTTATGTCCCCGTCACCTAGCGGTTCGGCAAAAGAGACCGATAGAATAAGCACTGGGCTTACAAAGAATAAGTGCCGGGGTCGATTTGCTCGACTAAAGGCGGTGCTCCAGCATGGCCGCAGTCAAAATGACTGAAACAAGTAAAAGAGTAATACACAATATAAGACTGCCTTCTATGTCTTATGATGGTATCAGTCCCACATATGTAAACTTGGTCAATGGATGCACTTCGACGCTCAGTGTTTAAACGATGTTGCCGAAGGGATATGATGCGACACTCAAAGGAATTTTGGATCGATGTTAAACAACTCTGCCACCTTGTTTTTGTTTTAGGTAGAGGCTGTCTACGTCACTGTTGATGTGGAAATTATGTGTACTTGTTAGTATTTTTCGATTTTTCACATCAATGGCTCGAATCTCATCAAGCGTTCAATCAAGCAGTCCAAATGTTGGCATGAGTACTGGTACTGCACACACATTGTGGGCCACTGTTTTATTGAATGCAGAGGGTTCTAAGGTCCATTTTTGTTTTTTGTAATCGGCTGTAATATTCATTAGCGACACGTGTTTTGTTACAGGTGCCATTGAAAGATATGCTTCCATCCACCCCTAGATACCTGTAACATTCCTCCGCAGATATTAAGGAAAACAGTTAAATCATTGATAGAGATGTTACTTATATGATTTATAGTTTTCCCCCTTTTCACAACCATACAACAACATTTATTCTCACCAAACTCCTTTGAGAATGTTATATAAAGTTTCAAGTCATCCACAAAGAAACAGTGAGTAATTTTGTAAATATGTACGTACGTATGTATATACATGTATGCATGTATGTATGTATGTATGTATGTATGTATGTATGTATGTATGTATGTATGTATGCATGTATGTATGTATGTATGTATGTATGTATGTATGTATGTATGTATGTATGTATGTATGTATGCATGTATGTATGTATGTATGTATGTACGTGCGTACGTATGTATGTAAGCATATGTGTATGTGAGTGTAGTATGTGCGTACGTACACATGATGTATGTATACCAGGGTTTGAAAAATAAGTACTGGGTTCGTTTTGTTGGACTACTAAGCCATTCAAAGCGGTGCCCCAGCATGGCCGGGATCCAATGACTGAGACAAGGAAAGTTTAAAAAATGGATTTTCACATATATATATATATGCACACGCAGTTTCGATCTCATACGGATGTATGTCCGTGTAAGCGCGTATGTACCGCTCTGCAAGGGAGAGAAAGAGAGGGAGAAGGGGGACACAGAGTCAGAGTGAGAGAGACAGGCATATAAGCAGACAGAATGGGAAGAAGAGAGCCATAGAGAGAGAGAGAAACAGACTGAGAGGAAGATAATGAATGAGAGAAAGAGAGAGAAAGAGTGAGACAGACAGACAGACCGGGAGAGAGAGAGAGAAAGATAGAGAATGAGAAAACGAGAGATAAAAAGACTGACAGACATCAAACAGGGACAGAGACACAGAGAATGAGAGAGAGGGAAAAAGTAATAGGGAGAGAGTGAGAAAGAGAGAGAGACAGACAGAGAGAGACATACAAGAGAGAGGGAATGAGAGGGAGAGAGAAAGCGATTAGAAGAGAGTAAGAGAGAGAAGACAGAGAAAAACACAGAGAATGAGAAACAGAGAGAGAATAAGAAAAAGAGAGAGAAAGAGAGACAGACAGAGACAGACAGATAGACAGAGACAGACAGACAGAGAGAGACAGATAGGCAGAGAGAAACAGTGGTACATTATATTCGAGTGGGTACATTTCATAATGTATGACTTTATGTAACCATCCAATAATATTTTCTGGACTGCAATTTCAGGAGAGCAAATTTTTCTCCGGCCGCCATTACAATCAAACCACCACCCCCACCACCACGATCACCACCTCAGTACCGACCCTAGCCCCACCACCGACGCCGTTTGCATTTTCATTCCCGTTTACTCACCCAAACCCATTTTACCATTCTTCGCTAAAGGTTCCTGCTATTTACATAACAGGACACTTTTATGTTTTGGCTGTGGAATTATGAAAAGTAAACCGAGGTTTTTATACGAAAGGCAAGAGATGGAATCTTTAGCTTGTAAAAGATAAAGTGACAATGATTTTTAAAAAAACAACAGACACAAATGTAAAAAGAAAAAGAAAAAGTGAAGTAAAATAAAAACAAAGAAATATTGCAATGGTAACAGTGACAAGATGGAGGAAAACGCCAACACAACAACCAACAACTAACAACAATTGCAATATTTATCCACCTCCTCGCCCTCCTCCTCATACGACTTCTACTTCTACTGATGATGATGATGACGATGCTGATGACGATGATGATGACGATGATTATGACGATGATGATGACGATGGTTATGATGATGATTATGATGATGATGACGATGACGATGATGACGACGATGATTATGATGATTATGATGACGATGATGATGACGATGATTATGATATTACTACTACTACTACTACAAGTACTACTACTACTGTTGTTGCTGCTACTGTTACTGCCGTGACTGCTGTTGCTACTACTACTACTACTACTACTACTACTACTACTACTACTACTACTACTACTACTACTACTACTACAACTCCTACTGCTGCTGCAGTGGCTATTGCTGCTACTACTACCACTACTACTGGTACTACTACTACTACTACTACTCTACTACTACTACTACTACTACTACTGCTGCTACTACTACTACTACTTCTACTGCTGCTACCACTAGTGCTACTACTACTACTATAACTTCTATGATTATCAACAAAAACCAAAAACGATGCAAACAACAATAACTACACCAATAACTAGTAATAGCCACAACTAAAGTAATAATAATAATAATAATAATAATAATATAATAATAATAATAATAATAACAACAATAATAATAACGACACCGACAAATAACAAAACAATAATACTCAAGATGATATCGATAATGACGTTGATGATAATGATGATGATGATGGTGGTTGTGGGGGTGCTGGTGGTGGTTGTCGTCGTCGTCGTGGTGATAATAAAAATAATAATTATCGAGGTGTCGTTACATGAAGACTTAGAATGGCGTCGTGTGCATGTCATATATGTGCGTGCGCGCGTGTAGAGGTGTGTGTGTGTGTGTGTACGTATGTGTGTGTGTATGTGTGTGTGAGTGTGTGTGCGTGTGTGTGTGTGTGATTAACTGCGTTGTAATCGTGCGCAGTTATGAAAAGGGTAGCTGGGTATATAAGAGACTAACTATTGTAGTGTGTTCGTTCTTGCGTTTGCGTGTGTGTATGTGTGTGTGTGTATGTGTGTATATGTGTGAGAGAGAGAGAGAGAGAAAGAGAGAGAGCAGTTGTTGTCATTGTAAGAGGCGTAAAAGGCGATGTAGAAAGTGAAAACGAGGTTGTCGGTGGCGCGCGCGCGTGCGGAGGAGCGTCGGAAGGTGAGGAAGGGGACGGGTGAAGTTTTGTGTCTTCAAAATGGAGGTGTTGACATCGACAATAAGAATGAATGACAGACACCCGGATTGAGAGAGAGAGAGAGAGAGAGAGAGAGAGAGAGAGGAACGGGTGGGGGTGGGGTTGGGGGTAAGGGAGATTATAGACAGGTCAGACAGACAGAGTCACATTGAAAGACGAGTAGACAAAGCGAGGGCGAGGCATGGGAAGAGCATGCGCAGACTGAAGCAGACGTGCTGACAGGCAGGCATGCAGGAAAGCGGGCAACGGGCAAGAAGGGGAGGGAAGCAAGGAGAGGCGGAGAGATGGGTAGAGGAAGAGATGACGAGAGACCGAGCGGGGGTGAGAGAGAGAGAGAGAGAGAGAGAGAGCGAGAGAGAGAGAGGTAGGCAAATAGACAGAGAGGGAGAGGAAGGTGGAAAGAAATGGAGAGAATGCGAGGGTTAAATGGTAAAGATGACTGCTGTGTGATGGTAAATGTATACGAACGGGAAGAGTAAATGGTTGCAAATGTGACTTGGAGAAATAGAGAGGAAGACAGAGAAGTAGATACAGAGAGGAGAAGAAAATAGAGAGAGTGAGTGAGAGAAAGAGAGGGACGTCGGAGAAAGAAGTCAGACGGAGAAAGACAGAGAGAGAGAATAGAAGAGAGAGTGATTGAGTGAAGGGGGCAGGAAGAGCGTTAAATGTTAAAGATGAACGTCGAGTGATGGTGAATCTATATGAACAAGGAGAGTAAGAGTAAGTGATTGAGAATAGGAGAGAGAGAGGAACACAGGAAGAGAGGTAAATAGGGAGAGGGAGACAGAAAGACAAACAAAGAGAGAGAGAGAGGGGGGAGAGAGGGAGAACGTAAGGAAGGCTGGTAAGAAGAAGTGAGAGAGAAAGAGGAGTGGGAAGGAGAGAAGGGATATTGTGATTCCTGTTTGGGTTCGCGTACGCGTCTGTCTCTGTGTCTTGTATCTGCTGCCTGTATACGCTCACAAATGTATTTAGTGAGTGCGCTTACGTGTCTCCTTGTATGTGTGTGTGTGA
Source organism: Octopus sinensis (assembly GCF_006345805.1). Classification (NCBI taxonomy): domain Eukaryota; kingdom Metazoa; phylum Mollusca; class Cephalopoda; order Octopoda; family Octopodidae; genus Octopus; species Octopus sinensis. The sequence goes on from NC_043009.1 coordinate 6,790,586, forward strand.
TGTACGGGCTGTGTGTGTGTGTGTGTGTGTGTCGGTGGTTAAAATGGAATGTGGAGGGTTAAATTGGATGTGTGAAACGGTGGCGGGAAGAGGAGGAGATTGCGAGAAAATTACACGTGCTGACGCCAACCGGTCTTAATGGTTTCTTTCTCGAATGAAGACGTTTTTCCCTCTTCTGTCCTCTACCTCCTCCCATCCTTTCGTTCGCTTCTTTCTTTCCTTTTTTTTCTTTCTGCCACCAGACACTACAAAACGCCACGCGCCACAACACTCCACCCCCAACCCCAACCCCAACCCGCCTATAACCCACCGCCACCCGATTCCACTACACTCCTCATCCAACTTCTTGTTGTGCAGACCCACCGTACCTATTCTCTTATTCAAAACACAAAATTCCACCCCTTTTCTTATACACCTGACTCCGCCACCAACATCACCATTAATGGTTCAAACATCACCAACGCCAATGCCGCCACCACATCAAAAATTATCACCACCACGACTACGGCTAGCACTAACGCCACCACCACCATCACAATCATCACTATCAAACTCAGCATCACTACTATCGTCATATCTAATATTGCTTTCAAATTTTACCACAAAGGCCAGCCATTTCGGGAGAGGGTGTATTATTCGATTAAATCGGCCTCAGAGTTCGATTGGTATTTATTTTATCGATCCCGAGGGATGAAAAGCAATGTCAACCTCGGTGAACTTTGAACTCCGAACGCAAAGTGGGGCGAAATACTGCCGAGCTTTGTGCCCAGTGCGCTAACGATTCTGCTATTTGGCCACCTTCCTTTCATGTTGAATATTGACCCCAACGGATAGAAGGTAATGTCGACCTGAGTGGATTTGATCTCAGAACATGAAGACGGACGTAATGCTGCTAAGTAATTTGTCCGGCGTGCTACCGATTCTGCCAGCTCCGCTCGTCGCCTTATCGCCATATTTAACGCTGATTTCAAATTTTCCACAAAGTCAGCATTTTCGGTGAAGGTGTTAGTATGTTTCATCGGCCCCATTACTCAATTGGTACTTATTTTAACGATTCTGAAAGGATGAAAATGAGGATCGAATTCTGCGGCTTTTGAACTGGAAACATAAAAGGAAAAACCTGGCGTTCAAATGATTCTGTCAGTTCGCCACTAATCGTCATACTCTTTTACTTTTTTTACCTGTTTCAGTCATTTTACTGCGGCCATGCTGGAGCACCGCCTTTAGTCGAGCAAATCGACCCCAGGACTTATTTTTGTAAGCCTAATACTTATTCTATCGGTCCTTTTTGCCGAACCGCTAAGTTACGGGGATGTAAACACACCAGCATTGGTTGTCAAGCGATGTTGGGGGGACAAACACAGAAACACAAAAATGTGCACACGCATGCATACACACACACACACACACACACACACACACACACACACACACACACACACACATATTTATTTCTCCCGAAATCACAGGTTTTATTCCAAAATTTGAAACCAATATGCGTGTATGCATGTGTGTGTGTGTGTAGACGCAAGTTCAGCTGTGTTGTAGGAAGCTTACATCTCAATCATATGGTCCTGGCACCTTCGGCAAATTTCTCCTATATAGCCTCTGGCCGACCAAAGCCTTGTGAGTAGTTTTGTTCGACGGAAACTGAAAGAAGACTGTCGTATATATATATATATATATATATATATATATATACATACATACATACATACATACATACACACATACATACATAGACACACACACACAGAGAGGCATATATACATATACATATATATAAATAAATATATATGTATATTTGTTATATATATATATATATATATATATATATGTAAATGTAAAAAAATACAAACTGGGACAAGAACGTGAAACAAAAAACACGGACGGGACATTCGAACCCTTCAATCTTCAGTCAAGAACCGGATCATCTTCGCAATTTCGGCTGATTAGATAGATAGATAGATAGATAGTAGCACGTGTATCTTTGTGTTTGTTTTTACGACCACCACCGCTCGCCAACCTGTGCTGGTTTGTTTATGTTCCCGTAACGTAGCAGTTCGTGAAGAGATGCCCAATAAAATAAATACCGGACTTGAAAAAATGTGTAGTGGGGGAGAAGTGGGACTTATTTGAATACAAATTTCAAGATGATGCCCCAGCATGGCCACAGTCCAGTGACTGACTCAAGTAAAAGAAATGGTAAAAATGATGGAAAATCCATGCTACAGTACCAGTGTTCCATCGTTACCATTCATTCATCATTAACATTTCATTTACTATTAGCTCCATACCATCAATGTCACCGCGCCGCCACCTCCACCGCCACCACCACCACCACCACCACCACCACCATAACTATCATCACAATTATCATCGTTACCATCACAACACTGCTGCGACCAACCACCACCACCATCATCATCATACCATTTACTACCACAACGCTGAGCTCTGTCACTATACCATCAATTCTGCTATCCACCAGCGCCACCGTCCATATTATCACGTCAACACTATCACACTCATCGCCAAGACCACCGCCAGCTTTATTACGGCTACCACCACCACCACCACCACCACCGCTGTCATCATCATCATCATCATCATCATAAGTAATGTCATTACTGCCACAGTCCATTAGCATCAATGCAGATTCAAACAGGCCACCATCGCCCCCCTTGCAGTTACCACCACCACCACCACCACTACCATTTCCTCAACCCGCCATCACCACCAACACCATTACCGTTACTAACACCACAACCACCACCAACACTATCACCACCACCACTAGCTCCACCACCACCATCATCACCACTACCGCCACGACTACCACCACTATTACAGTCACTACCACCATTACTAACATTAACTACCACCATTACTAACATTAACGCAACTACCACTACTAGTACCACTGCCAACACTACGCCCATCTCTACCACCAATACCACAACCATCTTCACCACCTCTACGACTACTACCACCACCACCACCACCATCGTCATACCACCACGAACACTAACACTACTTTCACTACCACCGCTCTACCACCACCACCACCACTACCGCTAACATCACTAACACGCCAACCACCACCACTACCAACACCAGCACCACAATAGTACTTTCACCTCCACCCTCATCACACCTCTCATTACCGCCTCCATTACAACCACCGCCACCATCACCATCATACCCACCACTTCCACCATCCCCTCCCCACCTCCGTCGCCTCCGCCACCACCACTCTTACCGACAGTGCTACCCAACCAGTCCGCCATCCGTCTTTTGTTGTAATGGCGTTTGTCACCGACATCGTTGTTTGTTTTGGTTGTTGTTGTGGTTTCCTTCTTGTAATTGGAGTTGATGGAGAAGGTCGCTGTAGTAGTCGTAGTAGTAGTAGCCATAGTAGTAGTAGTAGTAGTAGTAGTAGTAGTAGTAGTAGTAGTAGTTAGTAGTAGTGCAAATAGTGCTAGTAGTAGTACTACTTCTAATAGTCGCAGTAGTAGTCGTAGTAGTAGTAGCAGTAGTAGTCGTAGTAGTAGTCGTAGTAGTAGTAGTAGTAGTAGTAGTAAGTAGTAGTAGTGCAAATAGTGCTAGTAGTAGTACTACTTCTAATAGAAGTAAGTAGTAGTAGTTGTACAACTACTACTAGTAGCAGTAGTAGTAGTAGTAGTAGTATAGTAGTAGTAGTAGTAGCAGCAGCAACGGTGGTTATGATGGTGGTGATAGTGGTGGTGGTGATGATAGTGGTGGTTGTGGCGGTGGCGATTGTTTGTGGTGATGGCGGTGGTAGTGGTGATGCTTGCGGCTGTGACGACAGTGGTTGTATTAGTGGTTCTGGTGGTGGTGCTGCTGCTGGTTGTTGTTGTAGTGGCGGGGGTGTTGTCGGCACTGTCATTGCTGCATCGCTGTTTATAATCGGCGACCGCTGGCGTGAGATGATTGCGAAGCAGGGATTACGGTGTTTGACTTGTGTAACAGAAGTGTAAACGCTAGCTGTGCTGATGGTCCTGAAAGAGTCGCTTAGCCGCCTGGCCTGCGCTAATCGAACCGACCTACGACCAAACCATTTCCAGTCAAAACCAACCTGTGTTTTAGGAATAGGCAGGGCCTTCGCTAAACTCCTGCCACCCCTGCGGTCGCAGGGGGCCTCCGCAGTTGAGGGGCCCATATTAAGATCAAAGTACGTGGATGAGTCATCTATTTACTTTGGTTAAGATGTTGAGCACGAATTAAACCATAATTGTTAACTGAAAATTTCAAGAAATAAAATGGTGTCACATTGTACCCACAAAAGTTGTAAAAATAATACATTGTACCATATACGTGTACCAGACTTTATGGATTATCAATGATATCTATTGAACACGAACTTTGCCCTCAGCTTGATTATTCTGAACTGATCGATGGTTTCGCGCCGATTTGTCGATAGTTTTGTCTTTCAAAGTTGCTTGGATTATAAAAACCCTCTCTTATTCATATCTGTAAATTTTACTTGATGAAATTTGTAATAGACCTACATAGGCGTAGGAGTGGCTGAGTGGTAAGTAGCTTGCTTACCAACCTAATGGTTCCGGTTTAAGTCCCACTGCGTGGCAACTTGGCAAATGTCTTCTACTATAGCCTCGGGCCGAGCAAAGCCTTGTGAGTGGATTGATAGACGGAAACTGAAAGAAGCCCGTCATATATGTGCATATATATATATATATATATATATATATATATATATAATATATATATATATATATGTGTGTGTGTGTGTGTGTTGTGTGTGTTTGGTGTGTCTGTGTTTGTCCTCTTGACAACCGATGCTGCTGTGTTTACGTCCCCGCAACTTAGCGGTTCGGCACAAGAGGCCGATAGAATAAGTACTAGGCTTACAAAGAATAAGTCCTGGGGTCGATTTGCTCAACTAAAGGCGGTGCTCCAGCATGGCCACAATCAAATGACTGAAACAAGTAAAAGAGAGTAAAGAGTATATTTAACTAGTACTTTCAAAGACGTTCTTTAGAATAATGTGAATGGTTGAACGTCATATGGAAGCACGACGAGGGTTCCGGTTGATCCGAATCAAGGGAACAGCCTGCTCGTGAAATTAACGTGTAAGTGGCTGAGCACTCCTCAGACACGCGTAAACTTAACGTAGTTCTCGGGGATATTCAGCGTGACACAGAGAGTGACAAGGCCGGCCCTTTGAAAATACAGGTACAACAGAAGCAGGAAGTAAGAGTGAGAGAAAGTTGTGGTGATAGAGTACAGCAGGGATCACCACCATCCCCTGCCGGAGCCTCGTGGAGCTTTAAGTGTTTTCGCTCAATAAACACCCACAACGCCCGGTCTGGGAATCGAAACCGCAATCCTATGACCGCGAGTCCGCTGCCCTAACCACTGGGCCATTGCGCCTCCACCTGAACGTCAGATAGAATGAACTAAAATATAGCTATGAATAAAAGGTACATATATGCTTTTCTACTCTAGGCACAAAGCCAGAAATTTTGGGAGAGGGTCTAGTCGATTAGATCGACTCCAGTACGCAACTGGTACTTAATTCATCGACCCCGAAAGGATGAACGACAAAGTCGACCTGTCCGAAATTTGAACTCAGAACGTTAAGACAAACGAGATAGCGCTAAACATTTCGCCCGGCGTGCTAACGTTTCTTATTTCTTTACTGCCCACAAGAGGCTACACACAGAGGGGACAAGCAAAGACAGACAAACGAAGTAAGTCGATTACATCGACACCAGTGCGTAACTGGTACTTATTTAATCGATCCCGAAAGGATGAAAGACAAAGGTCGACCTCAGAGAAATTTGAACTCAACCATAAAGACAGACGAAATGCTGCTAAACATTTCGCCCGGCGTGCTGGCTTTTCTGTCAGCTCAGCGCATTAAACAATAAGTGCGTAGATTACGAATTTTGATTGACGGGATGGAGCATTGAAACAGAAGGTTGCAGGGGGCCTCTAAAAGTCACGTGACTGAGCTGGAGATAGGGAAGGGACATCTACGGATCTGTTTCCCAATCTTCTTTTATCCTTTTACTTCCTTCAGTCATTTTGATTATGGCCATGGTGGAGCAATGCCTTTATATATATACATATATACAACAAGAATTTGGTCGGCCCGAGGCTATAGTAGAAGACACTTGCCCAAGGTACCACGCAGTGGGACTGAACCTAGAACCATGTGGTTGGTAAGCAAGCTACTTACCACATATCCACTCCTGCGCCTATATATATATATATATATATATATGTGTGTGTGTGTGTGTGTGTGTGTGTGTGTGTGTTGTGTGTGTGTGTGTATTTTTCCCTTGTTAACAATTAAAAAGGAAAAAAGAAATATATAGTTACCAGGGTAGCAAAAACTTGTGTCGGAAGTAAAAGAATTTGAATAACACATGCGTTTAACTCCATTTATATACATACATATATATAAATAAGTTGAAGGCACCAGAATTTTGTATGGTATTATCCATATAAATCAAATGGGGTGATTAAAAATGAAGTAGCATGAAACAATTGTAGTACTCTACCTTGGATATCTTTGTCGCTTATTTTGATATATTATATATATATATATATATACATGCACACATATATACGACGGGCTCCTTTCAGTTTCCGTCTACTAATTCCACTCACGACGCTCTGGTTGACCCGAGGTTATAGTAGAAGTCATTTGACCAAGGTTCCACGTAGTGGGACTGAACCTGAAACCATGTGGTTGTGAAGTAAGCTTCTTACCACATATCCATGCCTGCCCCTATACGAAAATATTATGTTTTTAGTGTGTGGGATTTGTTTCTGTGTTTTCTATATGTGTTTGAGTGTGTGTGCGCGCGCAAGCTCGTGCCTACGTCTTCAGACTATATGTATGCGAAGGGTCTCCACCAACCAGCACCTGTACGTCCAATAGCGAAAACTACAAATACAAAACATTGAACCAATCTGAGACACTATACATTGAGTATCATCGTACTGGATACATTATAAGTAGGTAGAAAGGGAAACGGGATGTTATGGAAAGAACTGGAAGCCCATTGATCATACGTTCGTTCATTCTATCATGAGTTACCTGGGGCTAAATACGTATAACATCAACAATAACAACTAAATCATTAGAAAAGTCATCGTAACAATGAAGTGGCTGCCAAATGATCTGTTAATCTTTCCATTACAGTATATTGTTTGCTTTTGTTATCGCTTTTGTTGTTGTTGGTGTTGGTGTTGGTGTTGTTGTTGTTTTATAGGCCTGGTCTGCCCTGGAGGAATGTTTTCTATGATGACCATCAGCGTAGCAGCTGAAATCTCTTCATCTTGTTTTAGTGTTTTGCAGCATCACTAACAAGTGAATGTCACCTTCGTGTTTCGATGAAAAAAAATGGTAGCGTTTTACAACTGAGCGAGTTTCGGCAGCCATTTCTTGGACCATCTCATT
>NC_043009.1:6798141-6803141 GCF_006345805.1 Octopus sinensis
AAATAATTTAAGAGAGAGAGAGGAGAGAGAGAGGAGAGAGAGTGAGAGCGAGAGAGAGAGAGTGAGAGAGCATTTCTTCTCTAAGCAATGTTTAATTCATTCGATATGCGGTTTGCTTGCTATTTAAATAGTCACATAATTATGCGTCTCAGTAGCAATTTCTACCTTTAATACTCGCACAGAACATATATATATATATATATATATATATATATATATTATATATATATTATATATATTATACACATCTATATATATGGACATATGAACACGTATACTTATAAACATTCTTCTCTTTCGCTCTCGCTCTCTCTCTCTCTCTCTCTCTCTCTCTCTCTCCCTGCCATACTTTCTCGCACACTTGAGTGTATATACATATATTCATGATTCTCTAAGTGTGTAATCATTAAGCACAATATGAATAAACACATGAGAAAGCTATCAGATGATTGTGTAATAATTTGTATTGCAACTAGTTAACATCTCATTACATTTCGTATTATTTGCAATAACATTCAAGAACTGATCATCGTCATATTATCTATGAAATTATATGAAAGGTAATAATCGCTCATAGGCCGGACATATGTTCGTATAAATGCTTCAAATATTTACACATGCACACATACATGTATACATGTGTATTCGTGTATATATATATATATATATAAGAGAGCAAAGTGTACGTACGCCGATATATACTTATATATATATATATATATATGTAAAATACAAAATGAGACAAGAACGCAAAACATCCGGACAGCTAAGTGATACAAAAGGGACAAAAAAACATCCAGATAGACGATTTATTTCCTCTTTCTTCTATGGATATTATGCTTGTCGAATTGGAGGTTTCCTTCTAGACGCTCTTTCTTAATAGCGAAGTTGATAGAGATAACGGGTCAGTACACTGAATAATTTGGTGTTTCCCAGCCAGAAGACATCAGTCAAGAAATCCCACATTGACCTGAATGGGATCCTGTCGTACATTTTATTGCTGAAGGTGGGATTGTAAGAAACATTTGTCTGCCAAAGTAGATCGGGTAACACCAAGTTGCGCTGCCAGCCCTCCGCGGTGGTCAGGTCTCTGGTGGGGTGAAATCTCAGCCCACCAGGCCCCGCAAATATACCGATCCTGCGAACTGCAGGAAGATGAAATTGACGAGCTGTGGTCACGCTTTCGTTCAGAACATGGCCGGACGCCAAGAACGGAACATCTCCCCCACCTCCTAGGGGAAGGTGGTGGGAAAGGAGGAAGGATGTGATCTGTTACGACTCGCCCTTCTTTCGAATGTCTGAAGTAACGTCCGTAGAAAATTTTCGTGATACTCTGAAATGCCCTTCCCCTGAATTGTACATAATAGCATCCACAGCATGAGTACCCTCAACCTGCCCCATTCCGCGGCTCGTAATATAGCAAGTTTAATAGCTGTTTCTATTAGGACGAAGCTTGCTAGACATTATGTGCCGAGTAACCTCAGCGGATGTTTGTTTCTTGGGTTGCTCCTAGAGTGGATGAACCAGGATCAGGCTCTTCTGCTCCGGAGTAGAAAGTAAGAGCCGGATCAACGCGGCTAAGAGCACATCAGAGAATCCCTTGGATTTGTCTCAACTTGGGCCCTTCTCTATAAATGGTCCTCACCTAATGCACCACCACCCGTCTAAACTGGACCTAATTCATGTTGCAGGAGGTACTCCTGTAGATAACTGCCGCGCCCATGACGTTTTCCCCTATGTAGACAATTCTTGCATAAATATGAGGTGGTTGCACAAAAGCCCAACATTTTGCTCAAGGACCACGGTTAACTCTATACGCTGAAGCATTTTGATACCTCAGCACTCCTCAAAACTGAGACTGAAAATCCATTCTCACTAACAATGTTCACTAATTAAACAATAATCTTATCACCTATGTTTGGTATTAGTCAATATTGGGGATCACGAAACTTTACCAGGGAGGTAGACGGCCAGATAAGTTAAGGGTTAGAAGTTATTTGAACACATCCTTAGCTAACGTAGCGAAATAGGAACTTATTGCACTCATCAAAAGTGTAGGACGTTCCGATGTTACTAAATGGGGAAGTACCGGCACCGTGAAGTAAAACATTATGCAATGACCTCGAGACTTAGCCACTTGAATTTCACCGTTACATAACTATTTTAATGATTTGCCGACAGAACATGAGCCCTTAGAAGAGATCCCTCTCTTCCCAAATCCTGTGTGTATATATTTTATCTTTTTTTCTGTCATTTGATAGCGGACATGCTGTAGCACACCTTGATGAATGATTAGTCGAATGAACTGAACACAGTACTTTTTTGAAACATGGTCACGGCCCTCTACATCCTATTGTGTTATATTTGCATCACACTCAACCACACACACACACACATAATCTATATATATATATATATATATTATATATATATATATATATATATATATTTCATTCAGTATGTGACCGCGTGTGTATCGTTGGCGATTCGTCTTCCTCTGTCTTCCCTTCCTTGGGTCCTTCCTTTTCCTATGTTTCTGACGAAGAGTTTCCGCTCGAAACCTTAAATCCTCCTTCTTTCTTTCTTTTCTGAGCGTCAATAAACACTATACTTTTTCAACGTCCCCCTCTCATGTTGGTGTATTCTCTTGGTATTTTCATGTTTGGATTAACTATATATATACGGAGATATATATAACTATATATATACATAAGGCAGCGAGCTGGCAGACACGTTAGCGCACCGGGCGGAATGCTTAGCGGTATTACGTCTGTCGTTACGTTCTGAGTTCTAATTCTGCCGAGGTCGACTTTGCCTTTCATCCTTTCGGGGTCGATAAATAAAAGTACCAGTTTCGCACTGGGGTCGATGTAATCGACTTAATCCCTTTGTCTGTCCTTGTTTGTCCTCTCTATGTTTAGCCCCTTGTGGGCAATAAAGAAATATATATATATACGGAGAGCTTGCTAGGACCAGGCACTAGGTCTGTGGGAAGACCGTTCTTACGATACAAGGATGTTTGCAAATGTGACATGAAGGCCTGCAACATCAATATTAGCAACTGGGAAGCAGTTGCCAGCAACCGTGGAGATTGGCGACGTACCGTAAAAGAGGGAACACAAAGGAGGGTCAGTGAGAGAGAGAGGAGAAATGGAAAGACAAGAAAAGACGTCAACAAGAAACTATGACATTATAACCATCCAGGCAAAGCTTTCGCTACATTTGCGGCACTTGCCAGAGGGAGTGTTTGTCCAGGTTAGGACCACACAGCCACAGCAGATGTATTAAGACATGAAATGTAAAAACTGAACTAGATTATTTTATGCGCAATTCCATTGTTTCCCGAGACGAAAAGGATGCCAACAACAACAACAACAACTGCTATTCAGTATCTCTCTATATAATAATAAACAAATACGACAATTATTATCGATTTTATCGTATATTTTCTAATATTGTGACAGTCACACTATTTCAGTTGGTCTGTGTGTGGGTGTCAGTTCATTAGGAGAAATACGTCACAAATATACAATATTACAAGCGTTGCTTAAAAATTAAGAAACTACAATTGAAAAAATCGCACGCTCAAAAGAGTCACAGAATGTCATAATAAACTTTAAAACTTATGAGACTAGCATTGCTGCTCAAAAATATTGAATTCGCTGTATGTTGGACATTCTGTGGCATTCTTTTATCACAAGAAATGTGTTTAGTTCAATCCAAATTAAGTTATATTAGGAAATTAATTATGTTAAATTATCGTATACTCTTAAAAAAATAATTGTGTACAAATACTAATGTCATATTTTTGCAGTAACTCAATCTATGAATGATAATTTTTTATAAATTTACAAGTAATCAATGAAAAATAATTTAGTAATAATTTGCTTAATTCGCATAACTATTCCATGAATATGCGTATCATAATGCGAAATATCTTTGCTTATAATTATTTTGGTATCTTACTTTCGCTGTTATATTGAGTCGACTTCATCATAAACCAATTTTTTTTTTAAATATTAATATGGCAATGTGTATGCAGTGTTAAATATGGTTTTATATATTTTGGTATAATGAGTATTATAATGAATTTACTTATTTCAAGTTAAATATCATATTTTCTACATTTTCAAATATTTATATGAAGAATTCGGTGTAATAATTATCGTGACATTGTAATTCACACATGAGTCTCTTTTCGTTTTAAGAAGCCACAGAAAGTACGAGACATAGTGAACCCAATATTTTTTAGGAACAATGCTAGTTCCATACCTTTGAAAGGGCTTATTATGCCATTCTATAACCCTTTTGCGCGTGGACATTTTTCAGCTCTAGTATATATATTATATATATATATGTGTGTGTGTGCGTGTGTCGTGTGTGTGTGTGTGTGTGTTGTGTGTGTGTGTGTGTGTGCGTGTGTGGGTGCGTTTGTGCATGCATATATATATATTATATATATATATATATATATTTATAAATATATATATATATAACATATACAACAGTCGAATACACAAACGTGCGCACACACACACATGCACGCGCAAGTGCATACACACCCAATGCGTATAAACGGTGAGCCAAAATTTCGCACCAAAGCAGTTGACATTTTATTAAACTCTATTATTATTATTATTATTATTATTATTATTATTATTATTATTATTATTATTATTATTGAGTGAGAGAGCAGTGCATGCCATCAAAGTGACACTGGGGTAAAATATACGAAGCCCAATATACCCGTCAAGACTACCCGTCTGATAAGGGCATACAAGGCACATGCATCACAACCATATGTGCGCGACATGGTGATCTTATATCAAGATAAACAGCACATGACCTTGCAGGTGGGGCCCAGTTAGAATTTTCTTCAGGTTGAGTAGCCCATTCCGCTCAAAAGGTCCCTGAATAAGGGTTGTTTAAGGATGTTGAAAGAACCACCCATGTTTCCAGAGGTGAATTATCCACAACCCCAAAGAATCCCTCTCAACACA
>NC_043009.1:6808141-6815641 GCF_006345805.1 Octopus sinensis
AGAAGAACTAGTAATAATGATTTAAAATGTTAGTACAAGGCCAGTAATTTAGGCGAAAGGAGTGACTCCATTACGTCTACCACAGTACTTAACAGGTACTTAGTTTATCGACCCCAAAAGGATGAAAACCAAGACGACCTCGGCGGAATTTGAACTCAGAATGCTAACTGTTCTAACCAGCTCGCTAACTTAGTAGTAATGGTAATATTTACTTTTAACAGACAGAAAACCAGAAATTTTGCGAGGGATGTAATTTGATCTGTACTTTTGGAAATTACGTCAGTTTCATGCGATTCGTGTATTCCTTTAGGAAATGTTACGGCCTATTTATATTTATTTGATTTGAAATATCTTTTAAGTCTGATTTCTCCTTTCAGTGTTTCAAAGTGTCGAATAATAAATGAATAAATAAAGGAGTTATTTCAGTAGATGATTATCAAATAATAAAAAGTTGAAATAGTTGAAGGAAAAAAAAACAAGAACAGGAATAAAGGGAGATAACCAGAATAAAAGCACGCATGTGTGAAGTGTGAAACAGTAAGTAAATGAATAGAAAATTAATGAGCCACCTCAGAGTAAATATAAAAAACAACAAAGAAAAAAACCAGCAGAAAGAAAATCAAAACTGTTGAGCGAAAGAGAAGACAAATTGATGGAGAAGAATAAAAATGGCGGAGATAGAAAAATTCTAAAGCAACATATATATATATATTACACACGCACAAACCGCGCACACACACACACCCACACACACACACATATATATATATGTATATATATATGTATATACATATATATATATATATATATATATACATTATATATATCTATATATATATATATATATATATATACATACATACATACATATAATATATACATACATATATATATATATATATATATATATATATATATATATATATATATATATATGTCGATGAGAGAGAGAGAGAGAGAGAGAGAGAGAGAGAGAACATCTTATGAATGCAGAGGAGATGAGTCAACATAAGAATAAATGAAATTGATAAAGAGATAATATTAAGATTATCGAAGAGAAAAAAAGGGGCTTAAAAGTATGAAGGAGAGGGAAGAGATGAATGGAATGATATAGAATATAGTATTAATGAATGAACATACATTGAATTAGTTCGCTAATGTATGAATGAATGTAAGGAGTAAATAACGACCGCATATGTGTGGGTAGTGTATGCATACAATACATATCATCACATATATATATATGTATATATGAATGTGTGTTTGTGTGCTGTGTGTGTGTATGTATATATATACATATGAATATATACTTATATATATATGTATATTCATATATATTATGTGTATATATACAAACACGTATATGTGCAAGGATTCATTGATATACATATATGTATTTGTTTACTATGTATGTATCTATTTACATATATACACAGATGAGCAATAAAAACGAAGATGATTATAAAATAGAGAAAATGTTAAAAATTTGATAAATAAATAGTTTTTTAAATTATAAATAATTAAAGGTTTCACTTATTTCTAAAACAATGAACGGAAACAGAAACGAACGAAGAATATATAATGTAAAGAAAATGAATTAAAAGAATTGGTAAAGTAAATCTTGTGAAAAATGAAGGAAAACATTACTAAGAGGACGAAGGGATGTATCAAGGATAGATTAAGTGATGATGGAAGCACTCCGTCGGTTACGACGATGAGGGTTCCAGTTGATCCGAATCAACGGAACAGCCTGCTCGTGAAATTAACGTGTAAGTGGTTGAGCACTCCACAGACACGTGTTCCCTTAACGTAGTTCTCGAGGATATTCAGCGTGATACAGAGAGTGACAAAGCCGGCCCTTTGAAATACAGGTACAACAGAAACAGGAAGTAAGAGTGAGAGAAAGTTGTGGTGAAAGAGTACAGCAGGGATCACCACCATCCCCTGCCGGAGCCGCGTGGAGCTTATGTGTTTTCACTCAATAAACACTCAAAACGCCCGGTCTGGGAATCGAAACCGCGATCTTATGACCGCGAGTCCGCTGCCCTAACCACTGGGCCATTGCGCCTCCATTATAGATTAAGTAGATGATGTATGAGTGAAATTTAAAATGGACGAAAGGGAAGAGTATAGTATATATATTTAAAGGAGGGAAATCAAAAATATTTAGAAGGTTGAATAAAAGAACACAGCACAATGCTGGCACTCTGGCGGTTTAGACGACAACGCAGTTTCCCTTTTATCCGATTAAAGAAACAGCCAAACGTCTATTTGCATTTGTCTATTTGCATTTGTCTACTTCTTATGCGAAGTCTGATCACCTCTGGTACTTACGCTTTAGAACTGTCTTGGCGTCTGATGTGGCTTTTTGAAACCAGATAATATTTTGGAAAGACACCCACATCTTTTGCATAACTGCTTTAGACAACCAAGAGCAGCAGTTAAGTTCTGATCATTGTGGATCTTAACATGTCTTTTGAGGCCACCGTTAGATTTGGAGACCTTAAGACATTGCGAGGTATGAAGAAATATTTAGCTAGAGTAGTTGGTGGAGGTTCGCTTTTCGTGGGTCCGCATATGTATATATACAATAATACTATATGTATATATCAATATATATATAGATGTATATATATATGTACACCACAATAATACTATATATAATATATATATATATATATATATATATATACAATAATACTATATATATATATAAATAAACAATAATACTATATATATATAAATATATGTGTGTGTGTGTATGAACGTAAGAATATATATATATATATATATATATATATATAATAGATAGATAGATAGTAGATAGATAGATAGATAGATATATAGATAGCTTGCTAGCTAGCTAGCTTGCTAGCTAGCTAGCTAGCTAGATAGATAGATACATACATACACACATACATACATACATACATACATACATACATACATAGATTCTGTAAATAATGATAATAATCATATTTTATAAGCTTAAAGTTTATAAGCGATCACTGGGAATTGACGAAAGAAAATACTGGGGCATATAATCCCTCAACGGAAAAACGTTGGGATTTTTGCAGTGTTCATATCAGTGGGACTGGAACCCATGCCTCAGCAAGTTCACCATAAAACAGCTGTTTATGTGTGCGTTTTCCACCATTCGAACCATGTGGCCAGTCGATCTCATTTGATTTTTCAAGATCATTGATTTAAGTGAACTGCAGCTTCTTTCCGTCAGACTTAAGAACTATAAACGTATGGTCTCTTATAAGTTTTAAACTTATAAATTATTATTATGACAGAACTGTGAAATTAGTCACGGTTACCAAATCGTCGTATATATATATATATATATATATATATATATATATATATATATTATATATATATATATATATATACATATATATATATACACACCACAGTCATATACGTTGTACTTATAAAATATTACTATATATAAGCGTTGGATATACATACATGCATACATACACACACATATGTATGTATATAGAATCTCCATTTTAGCAAATTATAATGTGTAAAAGCAACTTTAAAAGAATTCAACAAATGTGAGAATTATTGAAGACATGTAGGAGTAAAGACAGATTAAATTACAATATAATCAGGGAGAATAAAGTTACTAATGGCGAAGAATAAATGTAGCTATGAAGCAGAAATACCCAAATGCAAATAGAAATAAAACGACCTTAAAGAAAGAAAGGAACTAAAAATAAATCTGGAATATTTTTAAAATGGCGTAGTATGCTCAAGAATGCCGGCTAATATGCAGACTAATTAATTAATGAACCTGCCAGTTTTAATCCAGACGGAAGGTATGTATGTACAATATTCTCTACATATTTAGTTTAAGACGTACAGATGGTGATGATATTAACACTGCGCAAAGAATAAAATTAAAAGTTTAAAAATTTAGAATAAATGATTACAAAAAAGGAGAAATTTAATTTGATTAGAATCAACTTCCTGTACTTAAAGCTTCGCCAGTCTCATATAATTTACCTTGATGTATCCTTGATGTATAATAAAGATAAGTCGGATGAAAATATTGTGATGTTGTTGTTGTTGTTGTTGTTTTTCTGAAATGGATGATGTAATGATGTAAACGTATTAAAGAATTTGATGGAGAAACATTTGTTCCTCTAAGTTAATAGATGATTACGCAATTCCTTTTTGTTTATCCATTAACATATATCTATATGTTTGTGTGTGTGTCAGAATATGTATATATCCATTAACATATATACATATATACGTCTCTGTGTGTATGTATATCTATGTTATTTTTCCTGTCTTCGTTTTCATTTTTGATGTGATATATTACATACTTCAACACATACATACGTGTGCGTGTATATATATATATATATATATATATATATATATATATAATATATCACCGTGACTGACCAGGCTATCAGATGTTGCTACACATCGCTGGTCACAATGCGCTTCGCATAGTTTTAACCTTCAAATGACGCGACCCCGCTGGCTAAGCGAGCAGGCCAACAGAAGAAGGAGTGAGAGAAAGTTATGGCGAAAGAGTACAGCAGGGATCGCCACCACCCCCTGCCGGAGCATCGTGGAGCTGTAGGTGTTTTCGCTCAATAAACACTCACAACACTCGATCTGGGAATCGAAACCGCGATCCGACGACCGCGAGTCCGCTGCCCTAACCACTATACAGATATATATATATATATATATATGTTCCACTCGATTCTGTTATTCTGTTATTAGAATGCGGTCATGCCGGGGCATCACATTGGAGAATTCTAGTCGTACGAATCGAATGCATCCTTTTTTTTTCAGAACCTGGTATGTATTCTATTGGACAACTTTTCCGAACCATTAAGAACGAACAAACGTTGTAAAGCATTGGTAAGGGACAAACACAGACGCAAAGATACAAGCGGACACACTCACACACGCACACACACATACACACGCTCTCAATCATACACACACGCACATATGCAGAATGTGTTTTTTCCAGTTTCCTTCTACGAAATTTACTCAAAAGCATTTGGTTTGGCGGAGGCAATGTAAGACAATCCTTGCCTGGGCTACCAAGTATTGGAACTGGACGCGAAATCATGTGATATATATTTTTCTAATGATATATATATATAGTGTAGGAGTTTAAAACCTTTTAGGAATAATTAAATACAAAGGCGCTACTTGTGATTACCTGAGTATGTACAGTCCTATGTAAAGATGTACGGTAGCAGGTAGTTCGGTGAGAAAACCGTAGTTCAGGTTGTATACGAGAAGAAAACGTATGTAAATAAAAAGGAGAAACTCGTCATTTCGCTGGTATTAAATTAAAGGCGTACCAACAAAAACGAAGAGTTTCAACTTGTTATTTACATCCATTTTCCTCTCGTATATATATATATATATATATATATATACATAACAGATGGAAGTGGAAATAGCACAGAGTTAAGTCTCATGCGCTTCAGTTTAAGAGGGACTTTAATAAAAGAATACATAAATAAAATCATTAATATTACCAGTTTCGATGTATTTCATCTTATCAAATATTAGTGAAATTTTATAAAAATTTTTAAGATTTGAAGTAAAAACAGTTTATCTTCTGTCCGGTGGTCAAAAACATGTCTGGAGATTTTTCGTTGAAGTCTTCTTTAAATATAGTTTGGTATAGAGTACAAAGTGTTAGAGAGTGAGAGAAGGGATGCTAATGGTCTAAAAGAAATCTTTATGTGTTCCTGTCACGCGCACATAGACGTGGACACATACAAAAGAAAACATCATAAAAATACACATACAACTCTGTACACACACACACACAAACACACTCACATATAGAGAGAAGAAAACCTCTCAAAAGCACACAAACACACAGCTGGTGACCACACACATATACACAGGTGGAGACACTCAAAAGAATATCCAAAGAAAAATCCTAATCCCTTTTTTAACAAGAGAATTTCTTCACAGCATACACACCCATCAACTCACAGCTGGTCATTTTTCAAAACATATTGGAAGGACATTCAACACAATACACACACACACACACACACACACACAAACACACACACACACACACACATACAAGTGTATATAAAACCCATTCAATAAATGCTTTTTAGCTACTCCCTTGATAGGAACACACGAAGATTTCTTTTACAGAATAGAAGCCTCTTCTCAAATTCTCTAACATTTTGTACTCTATACCGAACTAGATTTAAAGAAGACTTCAAACGAAAAATTTCCAGACATGTTTTTGACTACCAAACAGAAGATAAACTGTTTTTACTTCAAATTTTTCAAATTTTTAAAATAAATTTTTACAATAATTTAATAAGATGAAATACATCGAAACCGGTAATATTAATATTTTTATTTATATAATGTTTTATTAAATTCCCTCTTAAACTGAAATATCTTTGACTTAATTCTTTTCAATTTCCAACACCATCTTTTTTAAATTAAAAAATTTGATTTTATATAGATCTCTAATCTTATTTCGACTAGACTATATATATTATATATATATATATATTATATATAATATATATATATATATATTATATATATATATATATATATATATAGCGAAATTGCGAGGTTGATCCAGTTCTTGGCTGAAGATTGAATGCTTCGAATGACCCCTCCGTGTTTTTTGTATCTTCTATTTGGATGTTTTGCGTTCTATCCCATTTTGTATTTTATATATTATATATATATATAATATATAATTATATATATATATATATATAATATATATATATATATATACATACATGCATATATACATAGCAATATATATACAAGTGATTGTAATATGGATTAACATTTTATAAACACCCGATTCAGTGTAATACCAGGACAGGTAGACCAGATTTTCAAATTGATTTTAATAGTAACGCTATAGCCTTCAACTGAATACCAATGCAGGAAATTTGCTGGAATTAGTTCGCTTCGAAAATGTCGTAAGTGATGGAGCCGTAATGGAATTTCAGCGACTTGGATGCGTAAAGGCATACGGAGCGATGTGCACTTGCTGCAATTGAAACATATGTTGGTCATTGTGCTATATATGCTGTAAAAAACGTTTTTAATAAAAGGTTTATGGATGTGAATAAATCTCCACTCCCCTCTTTGATTTCCATTATACACACACACCACACAACACACACACACACCATATATATATATATATATATATATATATATATATATATATATAGTATGTGTGCGTGTGTTTGTCTATGTGTCAATAAATCTGTGTACATTCATATTCATTAAGCATTAGTCTATTGCAATATGTGTATTAACTTCTGTATTTTGTAGTGTCTTCTTCAGTTTTGCGATCATTGCTCTCATCATATAATTTATCCCGTCTGATTAAGTGCTTTGCTACTTCAGAATTTCCCTAAGGTGTTACCGGTTTCTCCGATCTATTCATATTGCACAGTTACAAGCTGCTGCCCAACCCGAAATAGTCTATTA
>NC_043009.1:6818141-6885641 GCF_006345805.1 Octopus sinensis
TGTGTTTCGGATATTTTTGTTTCTGAAGAGATGGTCTTAATTCTACAAGTCATCTTTCTCATCTATTTGTGTGCGTTTCTAATTTGTACGAAGATATATGTTTTGTCTTTATAAATGAAGTATTCCTTTGAAGATGACATGGATGGCAAGACTTAAAAATCTAAATATTAGTTTGCGTTCGTGTTCTTGCAGTAGAAATCGGTTGAAAGATTCTCATTTTCCTCAATGCCAAAATGTCAAAAAGAAAAAAAAAGTTTTCAATAATTCTTTTCCAGGTGAAATGGGATCGATCTTTTCATGATGTAACTTTGAAGAATCTCGTAACATCTTTGTAGTTGTGTCCCGAAATGCGAAGCGGTCATCCAGGAACCTTTTCTAGATTTCTTTGAAATAGGACTAGAAATGTTCATAAAAAGTAATCTGAGGTAGGATATAAACTTTAAGGAAACCCATCGCTAGTGTTTCAAACATGGGTGCCGCATTGATGTTCTTTCTGGTCCCTTTTATTTGAAGGTGACCTTGATTATGAAAGAAGTATTTTTTTACCATAAATTCATTTGGGAATTTCTCACGAATCTGAATCTGAATATATACACCAGGAATCATCCAACCAGTATATGTAAATTCCTCACCCCAAACTTATATATACACATGCATGGCGTAAAATATAAGGGGTGGTGCGAAAGGCATTTTTCATGTTAAAAATGAATTAAGCCTGAAAATGGAAATTGACTTTTAAGTCGCCCTGTATTATTTCGTATTAGACGACAGATAATATTTTATAGCAATGCCAAAAACAAAAGCGAAAAACTAAGTTACAACAAAACTATAGAGTAGACATTATGTGGTTTTATGACTTGCTGAGAAGAGAAGCTAAAGTTCTCTTTCACTCAATCACACTCACTCTGTCTCTCTGTCTCTGTCTCACTCTGTCTCTCTCTGTGTCTGTCTGTCTGTCTCTGTCTCTCTCTCGCTCTCTTAAACCATACTGTAAAGTCTTAAATTAATGTCTGATTGGATTGTGTAGTCTGTTATACAAAATAATGGACAGTGACGAATGAAGCACATTTGATCGAAGTCCTGCTGGATTGGGATCTCACAGGCATCTGAACGTCTACCGTAATAACAACACCAGCATTATTTACAGCAGAATATGAAAACCCCTCCCGGGAACAGTAACAAAGTTTCCCGCAAATTACACTTTAAGCATCTTAATTGAGGATATATACGATGAGGTGGTCCTAAATACACTATATAGCTAGGATATAAAGCGATGTTCATTATAGAAGGAAATTTTTCCATCAACATGTTTACATAATCAGAAGGAGTTTGAGGGATAAAAGAAAAGAGTTGAAAAATAATTTGCGTCAGCCCTTGTTTTTTGTTTTTATTTTTGTTTTTCCCAATTTATAACGTCTACTTCATCATTGAGGTAAAGATTACAACTGGAATCAGAAACTGATAAGGGCACATGATTGAACAGCGTTGTGTCATTGTTGCTGCGGTTGCTAATGCTGATTAGCCTCAGGTCAGCTCCGACGGAGCAAACTAATGATGGAACGTATTACCATTGGACGCAGCAACTGGAAGTAAATCCTAATTGAACAGCGGTGTATTTTAGATAATGTTGCTGTTGTTTGACCTTAGGACACCACTGATGAAGCACACCCAATGATCAAAAGGATTCTAGACATTATCTTCCTCTATACTCTATTCAGCTGTAATATATCCCATATGTTCTTCCCTGTTTTCCAAGACGTTGGGATTCTATACAAGCAACACTTCACTGAAGGTTAAGCGAGCTTGTTGATGGATCCAAGTGTTAATTGTTTTAGAGAGAAACAATACCATCGAGATAATTCGAACCACATCACTATCGTTTGCCAGGAGATTAGATTACCGATCACAGAACACATAGAGGGATGTGTTAGCTTTGCGTGTTGATTTCAATGACATATGTCATAATAACATTATGTCTGCCGCAGATTGGTGTGATATGGCATTCTCCGGGACGACATTGCAAAAGTAGCGAACCTTTATTCCATACCCAAAATTCAGCATATATACATATAAACATGCATATGTGTTTATATGTGTATATGCATATATTATATATATGTATATACAGATAAGTGTATAAGCTTACATAATGCACAAACAAACATATATACTTGCATCTATCTATCTGTCTATCTGTCTATCTATCCGTCTATCTATCTATCTATCTATCTATCTATCTATCTATCTATCTATCTATCTATCTATCTATCTATCTGTATGTCTGTCTGTCTGTCTGTCTGTCTATCTATCTAGCTAGCTAGTTGTATAAATATACATATGTAATTTTATATACATACATACATACATGCATGCATACATACATACATACATACATATGGGGATGGAAATATAAAGTAAAATTATGTGAACGTGTTTACCAAAAAGAACATCCGCTCGTTTACATATGTTTACTCTAAAAATCTGCTTATCCCACTGTTGTATAGAATTGTAATATGCAAGTGTTTGTATGTGCGTGTATGTGTGTGTGTGGTGGGGGTGGGGTTACATAATCTTGTGCATTTGTCGTTCACTGCATGTTTGTGTATTCCTGTATGTAATACGAAGAAATATCATTTATGATATTTAGCATATGTGTGTGATCATTGCATACACGTCGTTAGTTCAAACAAGATTATATGCTCTTTGCGTAGTAACATTTCGTGAGTAAGGGAAGAGGCTAGCTACAATGGAATGGAACTTGTCTCGGAGCAACGATGTTCCGGGAGCTTGTCGCATCCGTAGCGATGCTTGTTATTAGAATCTCTCTATCTCTCTTTCTCTTTCTCTCTCTCTCTCGCCCCCTCTATCTAACTACCTACCTACCTACAAATCTATTTGTCTAACTATGTATCTAACAACCTATCTATTATCTATCGAGCTATCTATGTATGTACGTACGTATGTATGTATGTATGTATGTATGTATGTATGTATGTATGTATGTATGTATGTATCTATCTATCTATCTATCTATCTATCTATCTCTCTTTCTCTCTCTCATCTCTATATATATATATATATATAAATGTATATATATATATAGATATGTATTTTAGTATGCATTTGCATATGCATGTGTTTGTGTGTATAAAAATGCATATAGACTCGTTACACTATGTGTGTGTGTGTGTGTGTGTGTGTGTGTGTGTGTGTGTGTGTGTGTGTGTTTATATTTACGTATATGTGTATGTGAAGTCTAGCAAGTCGAAACTTTGTAGTCTCTATCACCCTTCTACTTTGAGAAATATAATGAACATGTAATCTGCGAAAAAATTTCAGAAATTTTTCGGTTTGATATTGAGTTGTTTTCAAGCGGCAAGCTGGCACAATTGTTAACTCGTCGGAAAAAATACTTAGCAGTATTTCATCCGTTGTTACGTTCTGAGTTCAAATTACGCCGAGGCCGACTTTACCTTTCATCCTCTCGGGGGTCAATAATAAAAGTACCATTCGAGTCCTGAGGTCTATGAAATCGACTTATTCCCCTCTCCCGAAATTTCTATCCTCGTACCAGAATTCGAAACTAATATTAAATCGCCTTATATTGTAAATCTACATAAAAACAAATATTTAATACTCGCGTGAGTTCTTGCCCGGTTAATTATTATTTCAGTAAACACAAAGGGAAAATGTACACGAAACACAATAGACAGAATATAGGAGTGTAATATTTAGAAAATTTTCAATAGACGCGGTTAAGATCTAGTTAACATTGTATAGAATGGGTTACCGTGGATACTGGATTGTTTATTTAGCTTAATTGTTGAGTGTTAAGTTCATGGCCGAAGGAAACAATGGAATATCTTTGATATTGAGCGGCAGAGATTATAGATATTATCTCCAATTAGCCATTTTATTTACGAGAGGGATATATATATATATATATATATATATATATATCTATATATATATATATATATATATATATATATATATATATATATATATATATATATTTCTTACAAATTTTCTTATATAGGAGTGAGATACGAATAATTAGGCCTGCATTAGTTTGTTGTGCTATTTATTTCCCTGGGGTCAGACATAGGAAGGTTTTTTTCCTTCTGAATCCTGAATCGAAACGCACAGAGAGGATAAGGTAATCTAATATGGAATCGGTGCCTCATCAACAGAAGATTTCCTGTTGCTGTTGATTAGGCTGCCACTGCTTTCTTTTTCTTCTTCTCTTCTTCTTCTTCTTCTACTGCTTATTATTATATTATTATATTATTATTATTATAGTATATTTTATATTATTATTATTATTATTATCATTATTATTTTGTTCTTCTCTCTTCTTTTTCTTTTCTTTTCTTTTTTTTCTTCTTTCTCGATTTTTTCTTCTGATTTCTTCTTCTCCTCCTCCTCCCTCTCCTTCTTCTATCACCAACATCGCCACGTCACCCCACCATCGTTGCTGCTGCTGGTGCTGCTACTACTACTACTACTACTACTACTGCTGCTGCTGCTGCTGCTACCATAACCACCACCTCCACTGATATTCAACGATAAATGTAGGCACTTTCTAAACTTTAGGGAGAAAAAGGAATTACATACTCAATACTTAACTGTTAGATTCTTCACTTGCTCAATATTGTAAATATGTTGAAGTTGAAACTTATCATATGAACGTAGAGAACCAGGACGAAATCTCATGTACACTATGCTATCCATGTAATTAACAGAAGGCATAATGTCTGTACATACATACATTCAAACATATATCTATCTATCTATCTATCTATCTATCTATCTATCTATCTATCTATCACTGTGTCTTTCCCCCCTCTCTTCTTTCTCTCTCTCTCTCTCTCTCTCTCTCTCTCTATATATATATATATATATATATATATATATATATATATATATATGTGCGTGTGAAGGCGCAATGGCCTAGTGGTTAGGGCAGCGGACTTGCGGTCGTAGGGATCGCGGTTTTCAATTCCCAGACCGGGCGTTGTGAGTGTTTATTGAGCGAAAAACACCTAAAGCTCCACGAGGCTCCGGCAGGGGGGTGGAGGCGATTCCTGCTGTACTCTTTCGCCGCAACTTTCTCTCACTCTTTCTTCTGTTGGCCTGATCGCTTAGCCAGCGGGGTAGCGTCATTTGAAGGCTAAAACAATGCGAAGCGCGTTGTGACCAGCGATGTGTAGCAACATCTGATAGCCTGGTCGGTCACGGTGATCACGGTGACGGTAATATATATATATGCTTATATGGCTACAGGACGTCTATGATTGTAAACAACATGAAATACGCAAACAACGAAAGAAAAATATTGAAAACATGACAAGTAACACAAAGAACGAGCCTTCATGAGTTATCGACTGTCTAACTCCTCATTTGAGGAGTTCGACAGTCTAGCAAATCTCGAGAAACGTGCGATTCTCGTGTCTCGAGATGGGCTAGAGAGTTTCTATTTTGCATATATTTCGGGTACTTAGTTGTGCTCATGACTTAGTGTTCACTTCTTCCATGGGTATATGTAAGTATTTCACTTACTCCTTTGCCGCATTTATCACTGATAAAGGGAAGGTTCTTATGAACTAACTCTGAAATCGGGTCCGATATGGTAATAACGGGATTTTTAGAAATTTCTGTCGGCTTTATTCGAAACGCGTGCTTCTAGTGATAAATTACATAGTTATTGACGTTATGTCTATTTTCGTCATATTTTGGCATTAGAATTTTTTTCTTTTGCCCTTACTTATAAATTGTTTATAAATTACCTTTAAAGGTATATTTTTAATGTGCTTGCCATTGATAGATTTTTTCGAAAAAATTGGTATCCTACATTAGATGTATTATACATATACATACATATATATATATATATAATATATTATATATATATTATATAATATATATGTGTGTGTATGTGTGTGTGTGTGTGTGTGTGTTTTGTGTGAGTGTATGTATATGCATATATATATTTATATATATACACATTATACCTATATATATATATATATATATATATATATATGTATATATATATATATATATATTATATATACACATTTATACCTATATATATATATATATATATATATATATATATATATATATATATATATATATATATATATAAAGTTAATCCAAACAAGAAACACAAAAGACAACAACGCAAAGGATGTGGAACAAATAAAGTATTATTGAACGCTCAGGAAAGAAGGAAGAAGGAGGGTTTTGACGTTTCGAGCGGAGCTCTTCGTCGGAAACATAGGATATATATATATATGTATATAATATATATATATATATATATATATATATATATATATATATATATATATACATAGTATGTATACGTGTGTATAAAACACACACTCGAACACAATCTATATGTATATGTATATATATATATATATATATAATATATATATATATATATATATATATATATATATATATATATATATATGTGTGTGTGTGTGTGTGTGAGATTGTGTATTTCTTTATACGTGTGTAATAAAGTACAAAATTTTCTTGAAAACCTGAAGTTAAAAACACTGCGAGAAAATATTAATATATACAGGCGAGATTCTGTCCCCGAATATCAGCCAAATTATGCATTAGATTTTGCCTACTAATTTTGCAGACATTTGCAGTCTTATTTAGCCTGCTCGTTAAAAATAATATATAAGAATGGTTTTTCTTCCATTTCCACGAATACCTTGGAACTCTTAAAGTTGAATCGTACCAATACTCTTCGTATTCGATTGCTATTAATAAGACTCTCATTCAGATTGGTCTGTGATAAACACTTTACAAAGCAAGATCTACCGCCAGGAACATACACAAGAATGTAGCTTGAAAAGTGATAGTTATTCTAGAACAGAGATTCTCAACAATTTTCTATCAATGGAAATCTTTGATTACTATTTTATTCCTTTGGACCCCATTGCTATTAAATGTTTAAAGGCTAGTTTCCAAATTGCTATCTTGCTTTTCACACAATAATTAGTGTATGAAGAACTACGTGAAACGTTAGAGAAAGAATCCTAGGTCGTTCTTGCAATCCATACCAAAACATCAACAACAGTTTTTTCTTTTATCAGGTGCCCTTACAATTCTATTGTGGATGGTGGATTCCCAATTTATTATTCCATTGCGTGGAACCTCAAATTGTTTATGAACCAATAGATGTCATATGGACCCTGCGTGAGAAGCATTGTGCTACAATGGGAATCTATACAGAAAAAAAAGGAAAAACGAAAAAGGAAATCACACGAATTCATCAATGAAGAAAGGAAACTTAACTACAAGCTGAAGATCGACTTCAGCTCCATCAATATGTACCATATGAATACCTATTCTTTACTACCAACAAGGGGCTAAACACAGAGAGGACAAACAAGGATAGACAAACGGATTAAGTCGATTATATCGACCCCAGTGCGTAACTGGTACTTATTTAATCGACCCCGATAGGATGACAGGCAAAGTCAACCTCGGTGGAATTTGAAATCAGAACGTAACGACAGACGAAATACCGCCAAGCATTTCGCCCGGCGTGCTAACGTTTCTGCCAGCTCGCCGCCTTCAGGTACCATAAGAATACCATTAAGACTATCAACTACACTAACAATAGTACAAACAAGCAGCTAACTGCAACGACACATTTAAAGACACTACATGTGATGGTAGAAGAAAGAAATAAGATTCAATACCAAAACAAGTGTAGCAAGGAGAATAAAGAAACAAGCGTTTTACGTTAATTTGTTTTTACTTTTTATATGGATTCTAAGTTATTCTCTAGTAAACGTTAAACGTCTCAGTTGTTTTTATTCAGTGCCTTTATCACTACACTCCACACGAATTTACCTCAGGCTAATATTTCAGAGATAAAGTAAAATAAACGGTGAACAAACAATTGTTTATTATCCTGCTAAATTACCCTAACAGAATAAGGAAAAAGCGAAGAAAAAAAAAAAAGGAAGTGGAAAGTACAAAACAAAAAGAAAAACAAAAAGTAACAAACAAAAGCCTATCAATTTTACAAATCATGTGGTCTCACGTATTGGGTGGAAAAAGTAAAATAACAAAGCACAACAACAAAGTTATTCAGGCTGAGCTTTAGAGAGAGAGAGAGACGTACTTGGAGTCTTACTGTAGGTTATAATTTGTAATTGAGCGAAGGGGGGACAACTCAAACAATTGAAGACAATATAATGTGATGGGCTGAAGGCAATAAATTGATGCCTCGATAAAGGAATAAGAAATATAATAGTCTTTATGATTCTTGTGAAAAATGCCAAAAAATATGGATAAGGTGAGACGGAACTAAACTATGACTCCAAATTAATTTAGGTTGTGTTCTGAATTCTATTATTATTATTATTATCATATTATTATTATTATTATTATTATTATTATTATTATTATTATTATTAATTATTATTATTATCATTATTATTATTGTGCTGTTGTTGTGTTGTTGTTGTTGTTGTTGTTGTTGTTGTTGTTATTATTATTATTTTGTTTGCTTTTATTTAAAAACAAAAATTGACATTCATTTCCAAAGCGCTTGCGCTATGGCCATGAGATGACACGAAACAAATATTTGTTCAGAGTTTTAATTACTCTCATTATAAATATACACACTAATTCTAACAAACGTTCTCACTCTCTATCTATCAACCTACCTATCTATCTATCTATCTATCTATCTATCTATCTATCTGAAGAAAAAAGTGAGAGTAGAGAGGCAAGTTTTGTCTAGTGAATGTTTTAAAAAAGATGGGGAATGTAGCAAGGATGGCACGTATGAATGACGAAGCCGCCTTGACTATGATTCTATGAACCGTAAAAATTAATACAGAGAGTTTGCTTATTTGCAAAAAAAAAAAAAAAAAAAGAATATAACATGTGACTTCATTGACCGAGGTTACCGTGGTCTTTTCCGTAGGCTTTTCTTTCCACGGGTAAACCTCCCTGTCCTCCCCTTTACACTTCATATTGACATTTCTGTGATTAACGATCCCTATTGATCAATTTTTTTCCTCTCCCCTTTTTTTTTTTTTTTTTAACCCCCTTTTTTTTTGTCCTCTTTCTCTCCTTTTACGATCCCTTTTGATCGACCCCCCCTTTTTTTTTTTTTTAAATTTTTTTTTATTTTATTTTATTTTTTCTTATTTTTTTTTATTTTTTTTATTTATTTTTTTTTATTTTTTTTTTTTTTTTTTTATTTTTATTTTTATTTTTTTTTTAAACCTTCAAAAGAAAGCTCTACTTGTAATTTGTTCTATCTGTGTGCAGCCCTGTGTGGCTAATAAGAAAGAATCATATCTATCATCTATCTATCTATCTATTTATCTATCTATCTATCTATCTATATATATCTATCTGTCTATCTATCTATCTATTTATCTATCTATCTATCTATCTATTATCATCTATCTATCTCATCTATCTATCTATTTATCTATCTATCATCTATCTATCTATCTATCTATCTATCTATTATTATCTATTTATCTATCTATCTATCTATCTATCTATCTATCTATCTATCTATCTATCTATCTATCTATCTATCTATCTATCTATCTATCTAGCTATCTATTCATCTATATGTCAATGTACTGATTGTTTAAAATATACAATATATATAATATGATTATGCAAGCTTACATAAATATATACAGGCACAGGAGTGACTGTGTGGTAAGTAGCTTGCTTACCAACCACATGGTTCCGGATTCAGTCTCCCGGCATGGTACCTTCAGCAAGGGTCTTTTTCTATGGCCTCGGGCTGACCAAAATCTTGTGATTTTGTAGATGGACACTGAAAGAAGCCCCTAGTATATATATATATTATATATATATATATATTATATATATATATATGTATATATATGTATATATATAGTATGTGTGTGTGTGTGTATACATTTGTGTGTCTGTGTTTGTCCCTCACCATCGCTTGACAGCTGATGTTGGTGTGTTTACGTCCTCGTAACTTAGCCGTTCGGTAAAAGAGACCGATAGGAAAAAGTACTACGCTTACAAAGAATAAGACCTGGGGTTGATTTGTTCGACTAAACGCGGTGCAACAGCATTGCCGCAGTAAAATGACTGAAACAAATAAAAAAATAAAAGAGTAAAAAAATATGTATACATATCCAAATGTATGTACATACCAATATGTCTATCTATATATGTGCACATATATATTTTTTGTAAATACACACACACGCACAATATATATATATCGCACAGTCATATCAGAATGCAAAAATATGTGTGCGCACACTTATATATATATTTCAATATATATATATGTATATATATATGTTAGTGCGTATGAGCGTATTTATGTGTATGTGAGTTTGGGCGTGATATATTCAAATTGTGCGGATATTTGTGACAATGTACGAACATGTATATTTATGCGCGAATAGTCGTGTCTTATTGAAATTAATTTCATTTCTAAATCGATGTATTCTCAGTTATACTCATAATTTTTTTTCTTTTATTTCAGTTTCCCGAATTTGATTGAGATTCAAAATTGTTTTTTTTCCATGTTTAAATTTCAACTACGAAAAAAAAACCAAACTCTATGGTAAAGTAATAACATCAACAACAATTAAAAATAATAATGATGATGATGATGATAAAATAATAATAATAATAATTAATAATAATAATAATAATAATAATAATAATAATAATAATGACATTGATGGTAATAATAATAATAATGATGATGATGATGATGATTATGATGTTAATAATAATTATTATTATTATTATTATTATTATCATTATTGTAACAACAACTACGAGGGAAACGACAATAATAATTGTAGTAGTAATAATAATAATAATAATAATAATAATAATAATAATAATAATACTGATGCAGTACCAGGCAGTGGCTCTCATGGCTTCTGATCTTAACTGATTGGAAGTGTTATCATGTACATTGTTTGTCTTGGTATAAAAGATGGGCTACAGCAAAATTCTGCTCAATACCACAGATTAGGTTGTCAGTTGTTTGACCTTAACCAGTTAAGCATGTCCCTTAGTGGCTGACGATATGTGCATCTCTGATCACGAGCAGAAGTAGTGGGGGAGCATCATAGCCATGTGTTGAGAGGGATTCTTTGGGGTTGAATAGTTCACCTCTGGAAACATGGGTGGTTCTTTCAACATCCTTAAACAACCCTTATTCAGGGACCGTTTGAGAGGATGGGCTACTCAAAATGAAGAAAATTCTAACTGGGCCCCACCTGCAAGGTCATGTGCTGTTTATCTTGATATGAGATCACCATGTCGCGCACATATGGTTGTGATGCATGTGCCTGGTGTACCTTTATCAGACGGGTAGTCATGATGGGTATATTGGGCTTCGTATATTTTACCCCAGTGTCACTTTGATGGCATGAACTGCTCTCTCACTCAATAATAATAATAATAATAATAATAATAATAATAGTAATAATAATTAATAACGGAAGAATATTTTAAGAAAGACGGAAAATAACTATTATTATTATTATTTATTATTATTATTATTATTATTATTATTATATTTTATTATTATTATTAATAATAATGATAATAATAATAATAATAATTTGAGAAACTATGCTGGAAGGAAATTTCGGTAATATTAGGGTCTTCTTTAATGATTTCTTTGGGCTGCAAATCTGCTATGCCTGTAATACCAAAGAAAAATCTATTGACATGGGGCCAAAATTTCTTCCATGCCATCTTCAAATACCATTTCCTGAGTTAATATTGCTCCTGAGAAAACAAAATTCTTCATTGTCTGCTTTACAAATCAAATATTTTCTCATCTAAAATTTACTTTCTGAGATTTGTGATATTTTATTGATATTACTTTTTATTTGCATTTAAAAAAACATTATTATTGTTATTATTATTATTATTATTATTATTATTATTATTATTATATTATTATATTATTATATTATTATTTATTGTTATTGTGAACGTTGTTATAACTATCATTTATTTTCTTATCGCCAGTATCATAGTTATCACTCTTATTATTGTTATTATTATTACTATTATTATTGTTGTTGTTGTTGTTGTTATTGTTATTATATATTTTTGTCCTTTAGTTATTTATTTTTATTCTTATTGTTCTTTCCAAACGTTTTCTCCGACCACACTTAGTGGTCAGTAAAGACAACATTAATATAACTCTACTGTCCTTATTATGTGGCTGAGAGAGGCCATCATGTTGCGAGCGAACGGGCCGGACCCGAGCATACATCTCTAAATCGCAGATAAATAACTGAGAAAAGGCTCCTTCCGCAGAAGCCAGAACAATCTTGGTTTGTGGGGTTTCTCCATGAGCAGACCTCGAACAACTCCCTATTGAGGAAGACTCATTGTTAATATAATACCTTCAAGTTTTCTTCTTTATTTGTTAAAGATATTTCCACGCAAAACTCTCCAATCATAACACTCGCACTCACACACATACACGCACGCACGTACTCGCGCACACACCAACACGCACACGTACTCACACCAATACACATATATACACACATGCGCACACATACACACACACAGACACTTAATATTTTGTCCTGCATCATCTTAATTTTTTTTAATATGAACCCTTTGTGGTTAAGGAATCTTCTTCATCATTATTATTATTTAAGACATCGCACAGTATCCAGTATCGTAATGTTGTTGATTAAAGGCGTCGAGCTGACAGAATCGTTAGCACGCCGGGCGAAATGCGTAGCCGTATTTCGTCTACCATTACGTTTTAAGTTCAAATTCCGCCGAGGTCGACTTTGCCTTTCATCCTTTCGAGGTCGATAAATTAAGTACCAGTGACGCACTGTGGGCGATGTAATCGACTTAATCCCTTTGTCTATCCTTGTTTGTCCCCTCTGTGTTTAGCCCCTTGTGTGTAGTAAAGAAATAGATACCGTGTCTACCAGGGGTTTGCACAGTTTGTCAAGTCACAGCAAGGACCTCAGACAGAGAGTACATTTATGCAATATGCGTGCGATTCCAAGTAATGCTGATTTTTGCAATACACCTAGATTGCAGGGTTTCCAGGTTTTTGTTCATTAATCCATTTTCAGTAATCTGAAACATACGCAGCTGGTTTCAAAATTCTAATGATCTTTTACCGACAGAGTAACCTTTGCCATTGCTCTTGTCTAGCAAGACTTGTTCATAGAACTTAATTGCCATTTTGTTCATATCAACAGACCAGTTGCGCTTGCGAGCACGTTGCATATTTTGGCCAGTAAAAGGATTACAACTGGATGGAGTTTAGTCTTCCACTTCATTGCCCTCTGAGGGGTCCCTGCCGGGCGCAGGATATCTGGTGTCTTGGACATCCAGGGGTGTCTTCCTGTTCATGCCCTTATTTGGGTTTGAAATTCCTGTCATTGCAAAGAATGAGAATTCTTCTTCTTCTTCTTCTTCTTCTTATTATTATTATTATTATTACTATTATCATTATTATAATTATTATTATTATTATTATTATTATTATTATTATTATTATTAGTAGTAGTAGTAGTAGTAGTAGTAGTAGTAGTAGTAGTAGTAGCAACAGTAGTAGTAGCAGCAGTGGCTGCAGCAGCAGTAGTAGTAGTAGTAGTAACAGCATGCAGCAGCAGCAGCAGCAGCAGTAGTAGTAGTAGTAGTAGTAGTAGTAGTAGTAGTACTACTACTACTACTACTACTACTACTACTACTACTACTGTAATTGTGATCTTACTTTTATTCCTGGGCACGCACTCGTTTTCCTTTCTGGACTTTAATATTCGAAATTCTATAAACATTGGGAGACGGCATGTGCTGCGAATGTTTATTGAATCCATTTTGTCTGTTAACTGGTAAAACCACCACAGAAATCATGGGAGCCTGCTACAATGAATCTTGCATTTTGCCAATTCATTATGCATGCATGTAAAACCAGAGAACCATGGCACGGCTGAGGATATATAGACACTATTAGGAGGTAAATGCGAGAATATAGAATACATGTGTTCTGTTGATCTGCTAGAAATAGCAATAACAGTTACCTAGAACGACATACAGAATTCTCGAAAAGAAAACGACATTTTGTACAGCTTACTGCAAAATGCAAGTTTTCGTTTTGTCTCTTAAATGACATGGTTCCCAAGAACATGGTTCCCAACATGGTTCCCAAGAACATGGTTCTGAGTTCAGTCCCACTGCCTGGCACATTCAGCAGGTGTCTTCTACTGTCGCCTCTGGCCGATGACTGTTTTGTGAGTGGATTTGGGAGACACTGAAAGAAGCCCGATATGTTTGTGTGTGAGTGTGTGTGTGAGTGTGTGTGTGTGTGTGTGTGTGTGTTTGTGTGCGTGTGTGTGTGTGTGCGTGCGTGCGAGTGTGCGTTGTCCTCACACCACCACCGTTGATAACCGTGGCTGGTTGTTTTCGCCCCTGTAAATTGGCGGTTCCGCAAAAACACCGATAGAATCAGTACTCAGCTTACAAAATAAGTCCTCTGGTAATTTTAAACCTCCAAATGCGTCAAGTTAAATAGTAAAGGAATATATATAAATAAGAATATATATATTATAGAATATATATATATATATTATATATATGTACATATGGGAGTAGCTGTGTGGTAGGTAGCTTGCTTACCTGCGCGGCACCTTGGGCAAGTGTCTTCTACTATAGCCTCGGGCCGACCGAAGCCTTGTGAGTGGATTTGATAGACGGAAACTGAGAGAAGCCCGTCGTATATATGTATATATATGTATGATGCGTGTATATGTTTGTTTATCCGTGTTTGTTCCCACCAACATCGCTTGACAGCCGATGCTGGTGTGTTTACGTCACCGTAACTTAGCGGTTCGACAAAAGAAACCGAAAGAATAAGTACTAGGCTCACAAAGAATAAGCCCCTCCTCAACAGCTCGACACTCGGCGTGGTGTGTTTCAGAGATCGATAGAACGAATACTAGGCTTAACATGAAATACTGGTGTGGCGGGGTGGGGCGACTGAATTGACTGAATGCTCTTCAAAGTGTTGCCTGAGCCTGACCGCAGTTTAATGAGTAAAACAAGAAGAAAATAAAGAACATTTCTCTTTTGAGGCCTGGCAATTAATTCGATTTAATTAGAATATATTTAAGAGCCTTGTATTTTCATCTTGTCTGTATCATTTTAGTTGTTTTTAAAGGGTAAGTAGCATTTGCCTTATCCTGTACATCTCAGCCTTCATATCTGTTAAAAAGACAAGATAGCTGATCTGAGGCACAACAATTAAAAGAAGCCAACAAGGGTAATCTTAAAGAAAGAGACAGAAAGTTTGGGAATAAACAGACAGAAACAAACTCTGCGTGAATTATTTCAGTCAGGCGAATGGATTGCAATGAAAATACTTTCATTCAGTCAGCAGGGAATGAGACGATTTGGCACGACTTCCTGTATATTGAACCTGTTATGGCGACAGTATTTTTTTGGCACCAGAGGAAAGCGCGCGCGCACACACACATACACATGTTTGCACGCACGCAGGCGCACCAAACAATATATATATATACGGAGAGATAGATATAGCTAGGTAGATAAATAGGTAGATAGATGGATAAAGAGGGAAAGAGAAGGAGCGGAAGGAAAAGAGAAGGAGAGAGAGGGAGAGAGACATCGCAAATTATTCGTTGTAACCGATTGAAATAAACACTTCTCTCTCCTAGTAACAAATAAGGAGAAATATGCTCAAACACATAAACAGAGAGAGAGAGAGAGAGAGAGAGAGAGAGAAGTGACAATGAGGGAGAGAGAGAGGGGACGTAGAGTGTTAACGGTAGAAGACTTAAAGTGTATATAAAATAAACGAGTGCCACAAATACATCGTCTTTTCACGTACGCATAAAGAAAATACACACATACGAGAGAGTGAGCGAGAAAGAGAGAATGAGATGAAGAGAGAGACATAGAAAGAACGAGACAGAGAAAGAGAGAGAGAGAGGGCATACAGACAGAAAGAGAGACAAACAGATAGACACAGAAGCATGTTTATGGCAAGGTGAGGGGTCTTTTAAGAAAAATATATACAGTAATTCCTCGCCATATCGTGGTTCACCTATCGCGGTTTATTATTTAAGCTCACGTCGATTCCTCCGGGGTGGTGTTTTTGTATTTATAATGGCCTAGTGGTTAGAGCTGCGGACTCGCGGTCAAGGGATCGCGGGTTCGAACCTCAGACCGGGCGATGTGTGTGTTTATGAGTGAAACACCTAAGCTCCACGCGGCTCCGGCAGAAAGTAATGGCGAATTTCTGCTGACTCTTTCACCACAACTTTCTCTCACTCTTTCCTCCTGCATCTTGCAGCTCACCTGCGACCGACCGGCGTCCCGTCCAGGTGGGGAACCTATACGCCAAGGAAACCGGGAAACCGGCCCTTATGAGCCAGGCATTGCTCCAGTAGGGACAAACAACAAATATATACAAATTATAAACATAATAAAAAATATAGACAGTACAGTACTCTTTCTACTTCACAGATTTTCACCTATCGCGGTGAGTTTTGGAACGTAACACTCGCGGTAGTCGAGGGATTACTGTAAATGCTCCCTGTCTCTCACTCTCATCGATTTTTTCAGCTCACCAGTCAAAATTTAAATTCACGGTCAGTTCTACTTTGTCCAGAGATGTACAGGAATCAAACGCGAGGAAAATGTTCTTTTCCATATTTCGTCAATACTTCACCCAACCACCATAAATGTAAATTGAAGCAGAATGCTAAACGAAATTTAACTGTCGCGTAGTTCCATAGCAGTGATTGCAAGGCAGCTGACAACTAGAATAAAAACAAAATATTTACGTCATCAAAAGGTCCCAGGAACAGAACACCTGATGTCAAATATCTTCAAGGTCGGATAGGTGACGGCAAGGCCCAACGGCTGGACCAAAACATTTTATAGTCAGCAAGGACCGGTGAGCAACATAATTTTTCCCGGTGGATAGAAAGCTAGCCAACTTCAGCTAACATTTTCGATTGGTCTGTTACATGTTAGTGAACAGTTGAATGATCTGAGATGCATAGAAACTCATACACTATAGAAGTTTACTCGTGAGATTTCAACTTTATAACGTTTATCTTCTACTTCGATACAGGGCCACTTAAATTCTTCGATATTGATTTAGGATAAATGATATTTCAAGGAAATTTTACGTAATATTCTGTAGCACTCATGAATAAATTAATTCGATTTAGGAATATAATTTCACTGTTGCTCTGAAGAAAATTTGGGATAATAACCCCTAGAGAAGAATTCACGTCTGAAAATATCGATCATCATATAAAACCTTGTTGTCTCATTATGCACCAATACAATAAGAACTGCAAAAGTTCTTTCTTGTGGTTTGCTAGTGCATTAGTTACTATTCAATTTGGACCATTCCGATATTCCGACGTTCTCTCTGGTGACCATAATCTCAAAAATGTTTTACAATATGGATAGCAATAGAATAATTAATTTTATAAAGTGTAAAGTGTGTTTCGTAATTTTCTTCGTACACCAACTCTTAGATCTACATCACCAGACACTTATACATAAAAACGACCGGAATAGAAAAGCTTCTATAGAAGCTTCTACCAGGGTGGTCGTTGTTGAGATGCAGCCGCTTAACTACAATGTGTACAGCTCGTGACAGAGCTTCAATTTGCAGTCCCATATACAGACCCAAAAGTACCACCCAAAAGCACTGTCCGGATCGAACCACACTCGCATAGGCTACAGGGAAAATGATAGATCAGTTAAAGTCAATCGCAATCCGTCAGATATCTTTCTCGAATATTCTCTTTTGCATGTTCTCTCTAAGAAATAACTGTACCCATGTAACTCCTTTAAGATAGAAGCTAGAAATGTATTTTATATACAATCAGAACATTTACCTTTCGTTCGAGAGTCAATTAAATATTTTTGTCTACATGATAGAGTCTAGCACCTTAAATATGTGCGTTGATAGATTCGATTTTTCACTTCATGCTTGGAACCATTTCCTAATCATTATGCTTTTAGGAAAGGTATGAATCTCTTCCAGTCTAGCTCCGCCTTTCTATAAATTCCTGGCCTTGTTCCAAAGTAACAAATCAAGTTATAATTTTGCCACAGTTTGTTTATATTAAAGCTACTAAAGTTGGCGCTGTTTGAAACATTATCTTGTATAGTGGTAATTTCATGTTATAACGCTGTCTGTGGCATGTTTATCGTTCTCAAATGATATTTCATTTTACGAATTCCGGCTCAGTTATTGGCATTAGATAGAGTTTGATGTAAAATCTGTTACTTTAAGTATTGCTATTAATACTGCTACTATCTGTATTGCCGTTAGTGTCTGGCCGGTGGGTTGTCCGCTGTATTAGTGTGTCGAACGAAATACTTTGCAACATTAAACAAGGTGAAGGCGGTGAATTAGCAGACTCGTTAAGACGCCGGGCAAAGAGGCTTAGCGGTATTTCGTCTGCCGTTACGTTCTGAGTTCAAATTCCGCCGAAGTCGACTTTGCCTTTCATACTTTCGGGGTCGATAAATTTAGTACCAGTTGTGCACTGGGGTCGATGTAATTGACTTAATCCTTTTGTCTGCCCTTTTTTCTCCCCTCTGTGTTTAGCCCCTTGTGGGTAATAAAGAAATAGGTATTTCGTCTGCCGCTACGTTCTGAGTTCAAATTCCGCCGAGGTCGACTTTGCCTTTCATCCTTTCGGGGTCGATAAATTTAGTACCAGTTGTGCACTGGGGTCGATGTAATTGACTTAATCCTTTTGTCTGCCCTTTTTTGTCCCCTCTGTGTTTAGCCCCTTGTGGGTAATAAAGAAATAGGTATTTCGTCCGTCGTTACGTTTTGAGTTCTAATTCCGCCGAGGTCGACTTTGCCTTTCTTTCCGGGTTCCATAAAATAAGCGCCAGCTGAATACCGGAAATGATGCAACCGACTTACCCACTTCCTCCGAAATTGCTGGCTTTGTACCAAGTTTTAAACCGATATATAGTTCGGTAATTCATGTTCAGCGTTCAAATCCATGCTGCAGTTCCACTTCTTGGGTCAAGTCGATAAAATTGATCCTAGTACTTATTTTAATATTTGGTACTTATGCTATTGGTCTCCTTCGCCGAACCGCTAATGGTGACGTGAACAAACCAACACCGGTTACTAAGCGATGTAGGGGATATACACACGCAGATATACACACACATATAATCCATAAGTTGAGCTATAATAAAAAGAATTAATAATGATTGACTCAGGTTCGCTCTTATCCCTGGTAGAATTTCTGAGGGCAGCAAGTGACTACCTGTAACCCTAGGTATCAACTAACTTTCAATGATCATTCCAACCTGATCTTTCTTCAAGTACAGCCGGTTGGTATCAACTTTCGGATGGTGAGTTCCAAAAATTGTCAACAGCTTTCTAATTCATAAAAGAATTATTATCATCATTATTATTATTATTATTCAGTAGTTTTATTTTTATAGCGTGCTTTCACTTCACTACCGAGCGCAGCTCTGTGTGCCTTGGGTATGTGCTGTGATTCGTTGTGATGCTCTGATGGTTATTGTGTGGAAAGTGTTCTGCGTAGGATGTGTGCAGTGCCTAGTAGTGCAATTTTCTGTATGTTATATGTGTTTGTAAGTCTTGGTGTTTTTGTTATGTATTTGTCTGAATATTTTTTTTATCATGCCTAATGCATCTACTATGATAGGAATTGTTTCTGTTTTTAGATTCCACATTCTAGTTACCTCTATTTCCAGGTCTTTGTATTTTGAGAGTTTCTCCATTTCTTTTAGAGACACGTTGTCATCTGCCGGTATTGATACATCAATTAGAAAGCATTTTTTTTCTTCATGATCTCTGACAACTATATCTGGTCTGTTGGCCTTAATTTCTCTATCTGTGTGTATGTGTGTGTATTATTATTATTATTATTATTATTATTATTATTACTATTATTATTATTATTATTATCATTATTATTATAATAATTATTATTATTATTATTATTATTATTATTATTATTATTATTATATGTTTGACTTTTGCTTTATATTTGTACAAGTTGGCTCCAAGTCTCACCCAGAGACCTCAAGAGACAACAGGTTGGAAGTTCATGTTGTTGTTATGCCTAGTGTGCCATATATTTGGGTTTTTTTCTTGGTGTTGTACTAGTGAATGTCTAAAAAAAAAACGAAAATTAGGTTTGTTTTAAACCTTGAGATTACATAGAAAGTATTTTGCGTAGGATATGAGCAGTTCCCATGAGCACTATCTTTTGAATTTCTGCCATTTTTGGGTTTCCTGGTATCAGAGTTATTATTATTATTATTATTATTATTATTATTATTATTATTATTATTATTATTATATTATTATTATTATTTTCATTATTATTATTATTATTATTATTATTATCATTATTATTATTATTATTATTATATTATTATTGTTATTATTATTATTATTCTATGTTTGACTTTTGCTTTATATGTACAAGTTGGCTCCAAGTCTCACCCAGAGACCTCAAGAGACAACAGGTTGGAAGTTCCTGTTGTTGTTATGCCTAGTGTGCCATATATTTGGGGGGTGGGGATGTTTACTAATGAATGTCTAAAAAAAAAAAAAGGTTTGTTTTTTTTTTAAACCGAAAATTATGTTTGTTTTAAACCTTGAGATTACATAGAGAGTATTTTGCGTAGGATATGAGCAGTTCCCATGAGCACTATCTTTTGAACTTCTGCCATTTTTGGGTTTCCTGGTATCTGAGTTAGGTAGCGATCAGCCCCTTTTGCTATCATACCCAGGGCACCTATGACAACAGGTAGTGTTTTAGTCTTCAGCTTCCACATTTTGCTGATTTCTATTTCAAAATCTTTATATTTGCTCAGTTTTTGGTAGGTCTTGACAGATACGTTATATCGATTGGGACAGTCATATCAATGAGGAGGCATGTTCTTTGTTTGAAGTCTTTCAATATGATGTCTGGCCTATTTGCATCTATCTTCTGTCAGTTTGAATGGTGAAGTTCCAGAGGAGTGAGATGTGGTCATTTTCAAGCACTGGGGGTGGTTTGTGTCCCACCAGTTTTTTCATGGGGCAAATCCAGGTTTTTACAGATTACCCAGTGAATATATTGTGCAGCTCTATCGTGCCCGTTGAGATACTATGTAGGCGCTAGAAAACTGCACTTGGAGACCACATGGTCAATGGTTTCATTTTGTTGCTTGCATACACGACACGTTGGACTGCTTCTGATCTTTAATATGTTGGCCTGGTAGTTTCTTGTTGGTAGGCATTGATCTTGAGCTGCTATGATAAACCCCTCCGTTTCAGATTTTAAGCCAGAGGCCATTAGCCATTGATGGGTCAGGGCTTTGTCGATATCTGCATTATTCGCTCTCTTTGGGTATTTGCCATAGAGAGGTTTTTCTTGCCATTTATTATTCAGAATATCTAAGGCCGCAGTTTTGGCACGGGTTTTCATGCGCCTAGCTTTTTCTGTGCTTGTTTCTTGTATATCTATCTCTAATTCCGAAATTGGTGTATTCGGAATTCACTTAGATATTCCTTTGCCTGTTTTGTGACTGAGTATGATGCTTTCTTGTTTTCATGTTTTGAGACAAGTTTTAGCATCCAGTCCTCAGAGTTTTTCAGGTAGGTGTCTAGGTCAATTGTAGCAATCTTCATGTTATTGCCAGTTGCAAAAGACCACGGCCTCCCTCTTTTCTTGGCAGATAGAGTCGTTCTGTATCTGCCTTAGGGTGGTGCATTCTATGCATTGTCAACAGTTTCCTTATTTTTCTGTCGAGCTGACATATTTCAGTAATTGACCAGTAACAATATTGAAACTGTAAGTCACGACTGGTATAGCTAATGCATTGATGCTTCGATCCTGTTTCTTGCATTCAGCTCTGTCTTGAGTATTGCTCTCACTCTTCGATAGCATTCTCTCCTGATCCTTTCCTTCATCTCTGAATGCCTTATTCCGTTGCCTTCAATTACCCCTAGGTACTTGTAGCTCTCCGCTGGGTCTAGTTCTTTTATGACATTCTGTGGTCAAGGTTAACGTTAGATGTTTCTGTCATTTTTCCTTTGATAAAGGTAGCCTTTGCACATTTATCGAGGCCGAATTGCATTCTGATGTCGTCACTGAATTGTTTGACTATCGCTAGTAAGCCCTTGAGTTGTTGATCATTTTTGCAAAAAGCTTTAAATCATCCATGTAAACGAGATGATTTTATTTTTATCAAACATTTTATACCCGTACTGCGCGTCATTGAGCAGCTTTGAGAGAGGTATTAAGGATAAACGAAAGAGGAGTGGTGACAGTGAGTCACCCTGGAAAATGCCACACGAAATTTTTACATCACCAGCATTTATTATTATTATATTATTATTATTATTATTATTATTATTATTATTATTATTATTATTATTATCATCATTATTATTATTAAAAGAAAACTCAGGTTTGGATTTATGTAGTAGCGGGTTACTACGTGTAACCTTAGGTATCCGCACGTTTTCGGCAGTCTTTCATGTGCTTAGAACCTTCCTGATAACCCTTGCTGTCCTTTAAGAGGCAAACCTTATGTAGGAGCTCTACCGGGTATTCTATTTCAATCTCCTTCAGACATTTGTCTATATTTTGGCCTACTGTTCCAAACATACCAATTATTATGGGCACAACCTTTACTGTTCGCATTCTCTAAATTGTTCTATTATTATCGTTATTATTATTATTATTATTATTATATTATTATATTATTATTATTATTATTATTATTATTATTATCATTATTATTATTATCATTATTATTATCGTTATTATTATTATTATTATTATTATTTTTATTATTATTATTTTATTATTAGTATTATTATCGTATTATTATTATTATTATTATTATTTTTATTATTATATTATTATTATTATTATTTTATTATTATTATTATTATTATTATTTGGCAGAATATTTAATCAATGCCGTATAAAGTATATTCCTTATATTCTGAATACAGAAACACGAGGTCAACATTGCCCTTCATACTTTCGATGTCGATAAATTAGGTACCAGTTGAACAATAGGGTCAATTTAATCGATTTATCCCGTCCCCAAAATTGCTGGCCTTGTGTCAATAACCGGAATTATTATTATCACTATTATTGTTCTGCCGAGATCGACTTTGCCTTTCATCCTTTCGGTGTTGTTATAATAATTACCTGTTCAACACTGGGGTCGATGTAATCGACTCATCCCCTCCCCCAAAATTGTTGCACTTGTGGAAAAATTTGAAACCTTTTTATTATTAATATTATTATTATTATTATTATATTATTATTATTATTAATATTATTATTATTATTATTATTATTATTATTATTATTATTATTATTATTATTATTATTATTATTATTATTATTATTAATATTATTGTTATTGTTGTTGTTGTTGTTGTTGCCCTGTTTGTCTCTCAGAGAGCTCGAGCTTGTTTGCTATTGTAGATTTTGTGAGAACGGACAGCAGCCTAATATTAGAGGTCTCACAGGGTCTGTTTCTGCACATTATAAGCTTTGGTATATGGTTGTTAATTATGTTGAGAAACGTTCAGCATCCAAGTAACAATCTCAAAATTATTATTATTATTATTATTATTATTATTATTATTATTATTATTATTATTATTATTATTATTATATTATTATTATTATTATTATTATTATTATTATTATTATTGTGAAAGCGCATGGTTCAGTGGGTAGAGCGTTGAGCTTACGATCGTGAGGTTGTGAGCTCGAATCCCAGACCGGGCTGCGTGTTGTGTTCGTGAGCAAGGTACTATATTTCACGTTGCTCTAGTTCACTCAGCTGTAGAAATGAGTTGCGACGTCACAGGTGCCAAGATGTATCGGCCTTTGCCTTTCCCTTGGATAACAATGTTGGCATGGAGAGGGGAGGCCGGTATAGATGGGCGACTGCTGGTTTTCCATAAACAGCCTTGCCCGGACTTGTGCCTGGGACAGTGACAGCCCAGTGCTCCTGGGTTCGAATCAGAGTAAAGTTGCTACCATATTTAAACAGTTTTAAAATTACATCAAACTAATGAAATACCTTAAGAAACATTCCTTACAATTCCTGACTCTGTTGTATAGCTGGGAGTATATTGTGAGGGGAGGCACGTGGCAGAGTGTTTAGGGTGTAAGACTGTGGTTTCGATCCCTGGACCGGGCGACGCGCTGTGTTCTCGAGCACATCACTTCCACTCACGTTGCTCCTATCAGCTGGCAAAAATGCGTAATTCTACGACGGACCGACGTCCTGTCCAGGTGGGGAATATAAAACACCATGGAAACCGGGAAACCGGCCGTATGCGTCTTTATGACTGGGGAAAGAACTTTACTTTTAGAAGTATAGTGTGAATTGTACGGAAGAGAATGTACGGCATTAAAGCTACAACGTAGAATGACGCACTAAAACAGTGAATAACTTACTCAAATACCACG
Organism: Octopus sinensis; assembly: GCF_006345805.1. Taxonomy (NCBI): domain Eukaryota; kingdom Metazoa; phylum Mollusca; class Cephalopoda; order Octopoda; family Octopodidae; genus Octopus; species Octopus sinensis. The sequence continues at coordinate 6,842,702 of NC_043009.1, forward strand.
CATTCGAATGCAAATTTCAAGTACATTTTTTTCCTTCAATATATATAATTTTAATTTTTAATTTTTATTTTTATATGAAAATTCTTTTATTCTCTTCATCACCTGGTATAAAGATCAAAAGGAGAACTGTGCTCATTTTAATGTAAAATATGCAAACATAAATATTGAATGAAAATATTTCCTTATACGTTACGTCCCTTATTAGACAAGAGCAAAAACAGTCTATTGATTTTTGGATTACTGTCAAAATGGATTTTGATAAAACTTCATTATAAATATTATGAAGTTGATAAATTCCTCTTGTATGGAGATTGGTCAACATTGATTTCTTACATTTGTTATGCTTTATATCCTTTATATCTTAATTTTATTTTCTTTCGAGCCCGTGTTTGAGTCACTAAGATTTCCTTTGAAATTATGGATTTGTTTATGCCATTATCCAATCCCATTCTTCGACATTTCTAAAAGGAATTAAAGAATCTGCTTTCTAATGGCTTCCACTAAACATATACAGATGTTTACATCCATGTTTGTACAATTTTGACTATCAAATTTATCCGCCATCCTCGCATAAACAGTCGCGAATAAATATTGAAAAATCGAAAGAAAAGAAGCGTAAATTCATTATTAATTCATCGGCAAAAGAAAAAGAAATGACGAAAGTAATATTTATATGATAAACCTTCTAAAGGGAAACACAAGGCAACATGCTATAATAAAACAGTAATCAATATGATGAATGAAATATGCAGTAAAAACTACGACAAAGTATTCCAAGCACATTCGAATATAGAGATGTGAGAATATATAAAGAGAAATATATAAAAATGAGTTTAAATAAAGAAGAACGGACAGAAGTGAAATATTTAAGTGAGATCAACTAGAAGGAAAAAATGAAGGTAGGATTAAATGAAGAAATATAATAAAGGAGAAAGCAGAATAATTAAAAATGGACTAAGAGTTAAAGTTAATTACAATGCGTGCGTAAAAGGCTTATATGAAATGCTATGAAAGATAAAAACAAAAGATAGAAATATACTGTAGTAAAAAGAAGGAACCAAACCAAAAATGGAATGGGAAGAATATAAAAAGGACTAGGCATAGAAAGTGAAGTTTTCCGGCAGAAAATATCATCTGAAAGGAATGGCTGTAGAATTCAGCTAATATCTTAAGATGTGAAAGCAATATAACTTTTTAATTCTAGCACAAGGCCAGTAATTTTGTGGGAAGGGAGTTTAAGTACTGGAATCAATTACATCGACCCCAGTATTTCACTGGTACTTATTTCATCGATCCTGAAAGAATGAAAAGCAGAGTCGACCTCAGCAGAATCTTAAATCAGACGTAAAGAGCCGGAAGAAATGCTCTTAGGTATTTTATCCAACATGTTAACGACTCTATCAGCTCGCCAGCCTTTGAAGATAAAATATTACTGTAAAGGAAGAAATGGAATTAGAATATATATGAAGCATTCAAAAGAAATATTGGTTTCAAATTTTGGCACAAATCGATTATATCGATCACATTGCTCAACTGTTACTTATTTTACTGACCTCGATGAAATGCAAAGTAGACTTCGGTGTAATTTGGTCTCAGAACATATAAACCGACGAAATTCCTCTAAGCATTTCGTGCTAACGGTTCTTCCACGCCGCCTACTCAGCAACAGTTTGACTAATATCGGTTTCAAATTTTTGCACAAGGTCAGCAATTTTTTGGGGAAGAAGTAGTCGATAACCTCGACCCCATTTCTCAACAGGCAACTATTTTATCACCCAAGAAAGGATGAAAGGCAAAGTCGGCCGCGGTGAAATTTGAACTCAGAACGTAAAGACGGTTGGAATACCGCTAAGCATTGGTTAAGTAATATTGACACTATAAAATTCTATCATAACCTTATTATCAATAAATATATCCAGTGCATATTAATAATATAACCAACGATATGAGAGACATATTTATTATTGTCAACATATTGATCTGCTTTGTACTATCATTCAATATGGATAGATTTATTACTTGGTACATATATACATCTAAAGCAGAATGACTAAACTATTTTTAAATTAAAAAAGCTTATTTACCCAAACAGCATTTCAAAACACAATTAAAATTAATTACGCGAATCTCGCTCCTCCAGTTTTGAAGTATATTAAACATATATAGATTACTGGAAAAGACAATACTTTTCCAATTCCGAAATTTTTTTGGGACATAGTACGCATTGACTGAGATTATGGATGCTAAGCAATTAGGATTACGAATGATCTAAACAACGAAAAGTAGGCCAGAAACAACGTTCACCGGATTACATTTTGAGTATTATTGTTTATGATATCATATAGTACGTAATGGAATTATATACTATAGTCGCAAACCAGGCAATTGAATAACATATTGCTACATTTTGCAAATACGGTTTAAGAATCAAAATTCTTGGACTGGTTTATCCGATGTAACACATATGCTCAAATATAATTGATTGAGAATATACTATTAATAATAATAATAGCTTCCACGCCTTTGAACTTCAGATCTTTCTCATTTAATAGTCTAATAACTGTGATATCCATTCGGAGGTAGTAGTGATGGTGGTGGTGGTTGTGGTGGTGGTAGTGGTGGTGGTGGAGGGTGGCGTCGGGAAATGGTGGAGGGTTGGGAAGTTATTGTGTATGCAACAGTCTCTTGGCAGCGAAAGCCAGAACGTGAAGGACAATTATACTCGACTCCGTCAATTCAAGTCAAACCCGACATCTGTTGAAGAAAATTATCTCTTCTATACCAGAACACAATTGAAAATAGCAAAATTTTTGCAAAGAAAACCAACGGACAACATAACTTACATTGTTTGATATACACATTTATAAAACAATGGAGGACAAATCGAAAAAGTTATCAGTTTGGCCCATATGTGAGATGTATAAAGAGGCATTTTTCTCTGTAACGTCTATTTTATTTTTTTCCTTTTTTCTTTTTCAATATAACGAATTCTGGGCAAACAATGTATCAATCGATAATAATTATTCTTCTATGTTGTATTTCGCTCGCAGATAAGCAGTTTTAGGAAACCTTTTCTCACCACCCACTCTAAAGACCTTTGACCTTCTAATTGATTACCATTCCTTAATAGATTAGTGTCAAAAACAACATTATATATCACCTTTGATAGCAACAGTTTATTCCTTAACAACCAACAACACATTTTACCGCTTTTCACATGGCGTAGCCATATTCTTTTGCATTCATTTTTCGTTTTTGTTTGCTATTGTTCGTCTTCCTTTCTCTCCATTCACTTTAGTCATCCTCATCACTATCCTCCTATTCCTCCTCCTCCTCCTTTTCTTCCACATCAGCATCATCGCCACCATCATCATAATCGACCTCGCCGTCGTCGGCGGCGGTGGCGGCGCCGACATCATCTCTGCACCGTGATATTTATTTTTCTTTTCCATCATAACTTGACTAATTTGATAACTTATACCTTTTCTTTCTGCATTTCTCTCTCCCTCCCTCTCTCTCACACTCCCTCTCTCTCTCGCTACTTTTCTCATCGTTTTTCTTTGTTTCATACATTCTCTATTTTACCAATTTCATAATTATTATTTCACCTTATCACACGCACACACTCAGAAACACACACAGACACACACACACACACACACACACACACACACATACATCTTCCACATCTCCTCTTTCCATCTCATTGGCTCTCACGCTACCATTCTAACTGACTTTCTATATTTTACCTAATTAATGATTCTAATCATTAACGCCAGGCCCATCACTAACTTTTGAGAGTCTGAAAAAAGTTTATTCACAAATTACAATACAAAAATTCCGTTACCCAAAATCGATTAAGAATTGGAAAAGGAAACTATAGAACAAAGAACAAAAAGAAAAAACGAAACCTGAGCAAAGGTATATCTATCTATCTATCTATCTATCTATCTATATATATATATATATATATATATATATATATATATATATATATATATAATAAACGAAACGAAAACATAAACACAAAACCAAGGAAATGGACATTTTTCTTAAACAACATATATATATATATAGGACACCAAAAGTGTACGTACGCCGCCGAATGTATATATATATATATAGATATATATGTAGATATAAAACAAAACAGAAAATGGAACAAGAACATTACAGGAGACAACAAAACATCTAGATAGCTAGACAATACAAAAAAGGACAGGAAAAAACAAGGACGGGTCATTCGGAGATTTCTTTTGTCAGTCGAGTTCCAGGTCGCCGTTGCAGCTTCGCCCAGTTACTCTCGAGACTACTCCCATCTGGCCGGCCGCAAGAAGATCTAAGCTAAGAGCACTAGATTCTTCGGAAGAAAGGAAGTGAATGTATACGAAAACATACATGCATGCATACATACATACATATGTATAAACTGGGATTTTCAGAAACAGAAATCAACTGGCTATTTCATACATTATAAGTGCAATCTGTGAATAGAACAGTAAAAATTTGCAAGACTTTTCTCGAGTTCCAAATGTGAATTAGTCCGTGTTAACTACATCCCAAAGATGGAGCTGGTATCTTTCTTGGAAACGAGTTCCCTCCTTAGTGGAAGATTTATAATAATTAAAAAATAGAAGAGACATACATACATACATACATACATACATACATACATACATACATACATACATACATACATATAAAACTACTCACATTTCTTGTCTGACATTGGACCGCGCCGTTCTGGGCAACGCTGTGTAATTTGTAGTCAACAAACTAATACTTTCACTTATTTTTATCGGTTTGATTCGTATTTATTCTTTCGATTTCTTTGGGTGGAACTGCTAAAATTAAGGGAGCATAAACAAACCAGTACCGTATGGACGTAACACAAAATTCAAAGACAGATACGTGCACTCTCTGAATAAAATATGTTGCTCAAGAACACGACAAACCGCCCGGTCTGGGATTCGGACACACAACCACACGATTGCAAGCCCGACGCTCGAACCTCTGAACCATGCACCCTCATTTCCCACACACACACACAAACTCACACACACAGAAGCATTTTCCCACATCCACACACACATACACACACATGAAACAGCAACACTATAAAACAATTTATTTCCAAACGTTGCTATTATACACGTGCGTGTGTGTGCATGTATATGTATATATATATATATACTCTTTTACTCTTGTACTTGTTTCAGTAATTTGACTGCGGCCATGCTGGAGCACCGCCTTTAGTCGAGTAAATCGACCCCGGGACTTATTCTTTGTAAGCCCAGTACTTATTCTATCTCTCTCTTTTGCCGAACCGCTAAGTGACGGGGACGTAAACATACCAGCATCGGTTGTCAAGCAATGCTAGGGGGACAAACACAGAGACACAAACATATATATATATATATATATATATATATATATATATATATATATACATATATACGACAGGCTTCTTTCAGTTCCGTCTACCAAATCCACTCACAAGGCATTGATCGGCCGGGGCTATAGCAGAAGACACTTGCCCAAGATGCCACGCAGTGGGACTGAACCCGCAACCATGTGGCTGGTAGACAAGCTACTTACCACACAGCCACTCCTACGCCTATATATATATATATGTAGGAATAAAAATTTATATATAAAGAAACAAGAACGTGAAATCCACAAAGGGACGAACACAGAAAACAGACGGGTCATTCGAAGCCTTTAATCTTCAGACAGAAACCGGATCATCATAGCAAATTTCGGCTGATTAATTCTGATATTTGCTCCAACGCGGCCAGCCCCAAGGAAAAACTAAGCTGTGAGCATTAAATTTCCTGGAAAAAGGAACGAATGTAAACGCATATATATATATGTATGTATGTGTATGTGTGTATTAAAAAGCAATATTATAGAATAATTTAGTTCTAAGCATTGTTATTTATTTGAACGAAATGCTATTAGAGTAGGAAATCGCCATATCTAGACAAAACTACCGATCTAAGCAAGTAATAAGTTTGTGAATTTATTTGTTTAGAAGTAAGTGTTAAACGTATGCTTAGAAAATGTTGAAATTATTAGAACAGCGGAACCGTTTGTTTGTTAGGTTGAATGAATAGATTGATGACTTTTGGTGTTTTTTACTGACGAGTGATCACGTATTAGTGCATTACTATAACTAATTACTATAGCTTTGCAACGGCCTCGCTAGCATAGCCAATTAGGTGATAATCTAGATATGGTTATTGATAATTTAAAAAAAAAACTATCTAACGTAATGACTTATACATTCGCTAATGATATTGCTTGACTACAACAAAAGAAACACCTGCTTGTAATACTAGGAAGTGGTAGTAGTAGTTGTAGTAGTAGTAGTAGTAGTAGTAGTAGTTGTAGTAGTAGTAGTAGTAGTAGTTGTAGTAGTAGTAGTAGTAGTAGTAGTAGCAGTTGTGGTTGTTCTTGTTTTTGCTGCAGTAGTAAAAATAATAATAATTTTCAAATGTTGGCACAAAGTCAGTAGTTTCCGAGTGGTGGGAGGTAAGTCGGTTACATCAACCCCAGTATTCAACTGGTACTTATTTTATCGACACCTCGAAAGAATGAAAGGTGAAGTCAACTTCGTTGGCATTTGATCTCAGAACGCAATGACGGACGATATGCCGCTAAGCAATTTGCCAGCCAAGTGCGCTTAACGTTTCTACCAGCTCGCTGCCTTAGCAACAACATCATCATCATCATCATCATCAACAGCAATTATAATAACCGAAATGGTTTTAAATCTTGTCCCAAGGCTGCCAGGTTTGAACGGAGGTGTTTCGTTGGTTCCATAGTCAACAGTGTTTAAGTGAAATTTGGAACTTTATTTTGTGGACTTCAAGAAAGTGAATGATAAAGTTAACCAAGGTGAAATTTGAACTCAGCATTTTCTCGACACCCTAGTGATTCTACCAGTTCTAAATATAGTTACTCCAAATTTCGGCCCCGGGCAGCTCATGTGAGAGGATGTGGCAAGTCGATTACAACGACAACAACGCATTTGACTTGTATGTTATTCTATCACAGATGAAAGGAATTTGAAATCAGAATGTAATTACTGGAAAAAAAACCCACATTACCTTAAGCATTTTGTTTGACGCGCTAAAGATTCTGCCAGCTCCAATGCAAAATTTCTGTCTGAGATAGTTAAAAACCATATTTCCACATGATTCGAACCGATAGTTTTGATTATTCATAACAGGGAATGGTGTCAATTTGACACAATGGTTATTCTGTTTACAAGAACAATCTTTGAGATAAGAATTGTTGTGCAATTCAGTCTGCTGTGTTTATTACGAATACAAAATATGTTTTGTTTTGGTAAGAAATAGATAAATTGATTTAAACATAAATAATTTTGTGTTACACTTAGAAATACTAACAGACAAAAACAATCAAACAGAACCAGACACGATCATATACAGTTTGGCTGTATTTAGGCTGGTAAAGAGATCTCACGCATACAGAACCGAATGCATGTAAAGACATTCGTATAGACAAACGTAAGGATATTTATTAGAATAATGTTATTAGAATGATAGTCTTATCATTGAGGTTACATAAGTGATTTACGTAAATCGAGTTTCAGATATAACCGTCAATTTCGACAGTGCAAACTTCTAATTATACATAAATAAATATATACACACTTAAAAAGAGACACAAACACGCAAACAAATATACACCTATAGATCTAAATATATGTACATGTACATACTATATATACAATCATATACGCATGTATATGTGTGCAATTGATATATAATATATATATATATATATGTAGATATATATATTTAAATATATATATATACGTACGTATATACGTACATTTATACACACATATATTTTTATTTATATGTGTGTGTCTGTATGTATGTGTGTGTATTATACATACATGAATAGAACAAAACGCATTCGTACACACCATCATACATATGCATATATATTTGCATATTTAAATACATTCATCAATCTACATATCGAGTTGTGATGAATGTGTACAAACACAAACACACACACGCACACACACACACACGCACACACACACATACACACACGCACACAGAGGCATTCATATATACATACGTACTGACAGACAAAAAAGCTTACTCATAAATATATACTCCATTCTATGTATATGTGTGCTTGTGCCATAAACACAGACACACACACACACATAAATATATATCTATACATATATTCACAAATTCCACTCCATTGAAAATTTCTGGTCGTGTTTATTATTAATATTCATACACATACAACAGATGGAACTGGTAGAAAAGAACAAATCCTAACATCGGGCCACAGCGAGTAACCTTAGGTGCCAAGAACCCGCCTCTCTCTTCACGCTGTCCCTAATAACACTGTTTTCTGCAGCTGTACTAAACTGGGTTTTATACCTATTTCCTCTATACATCTGTTCAGATCCGTAGGGATTCTTCCCAATGCACCTACAACAACTGGGAGACATTTTACCCGCACTTTCCATAGTCTCTGTAATTCAATAGCTAGGTCTCGGTACTTTGCTATTATTATCATTATTATTATTATTATTGTTATTATTATTATTATTATTATTATTATTATTATTATTATTATTATTATTATTATTATTATTATTGAGTGAGAGAGCAGTTCATGCCATCAAAGTGACACTGGGGTAAAATATACGAAGCCCAATATACCCATCATGACTACCCGTCTGATAAGGGTTATTATTATTATTATTGTTGTTGTTGTTGTTATTTTTATTATTATTAATATCATTATTATTATTATTATATTATATTATTATTATTATTATTATTATTATTATTATTATTATTATTATTGAGTGAGAGAGCAATTCATGCCATCAAAGTGACACTGGAGTAGAATATACGAAGCCCAGTATACTCATCATGACTACCCGTCTGATAAGGGTTATTATTATTATTATTATTATTGTTGTTGTTGTTTTTGTTGTTATTTTTATTATTATTATTATTATTATTATTATTATTATTATTATTATTATTATTATTATTATTATTATTATTATAATCATTGAGTGAGAGAGCAGTTCATGCCATCAAAGTGACAATGGAGTAGAATATACGAAGCCCATCATGACTACACGTCTGATAAGGGTACACCAGGCACATGCATCACAACCATATGTGTGCGACATGGTGATCTCATATCAAGATAAACAGCGCATGACCTTGCAGGTAGAGCCCAGTTAGAATTTTCTTCTGGTCAAGTAGACCATCCCGTTCAAAAGGTCGCTGAATAAGGATTGTTTAAGGACGTTGAACGAACCACCCATGATTCCAAAGGTGAATTATCCAAACCTCTAAGAATTCCTTTCAAAACACGGCTATGATGCTCCTCCACTACTTCTGCTCATGATCAGAGATGCGTCAGTCACTAAGGGACATACTAAACTGGTTAAGGTCAAACAACTGACAAGCAAATCTGTGGTATTGAGCAGATATCTGCTGTAGCCCATCTTTTATACCAAGACAAAACAACGTACATGATAACACTTCCAATCAGTTAAGATCAGAAGCCATGAGAGCCACTCACCCTCGCTACCCCTGCCTCGTTATAATATTTTTGTTTTGTTTGAATGTGAAAAGAATTCTTTTGTATGAATTTTACAAGTGCTCAGTTTCTACCCTCAGTTTCCAGTAGAGGGGCTCAGGTTTGTACGGACGTTTTATATTGCACAATTGCGTAGAATTTTATAAGTGTTCGCGCTTCTCGTATTTTAAAACATTTCTTCCTAGTGAGATAATTGTGAGATGTGCTTGTATGCCACCATCTTGCGCTCCTCTAAGAAAAATGTCCATGAAAATATTGACACCCAAAATATATACATACACACACGCGCACACATTTGTATGTATGTATGTATGTATGTATGTATGTATGTATGTATGTATGTATGTATGTATATGAATGCATATGTATATACATCCATATATATATTTATATATATATTTGTATATATATATATATATATATATATATATATATATATATGTATGTATTTCGTCTTGTTTTTCTGTAAATTTCAACTATATATATTATATACGTATATATATATATATATTACAATTAAATTAGAAAACTTTGGCTAACAAAATAATCAAGAATTTTATAAATTTAGTATCAGTTACCTGAATTTTTATTCATGTGAGGGTCACAAACAGACTCTATCTATATGTTTATTCAGAGAACCAAAAACTAAGAAAAAAGAAATGCAAAGGAGAGCGGGAGCTGCTTTAAAAGGGACAGTTCGTTCGTTCCAGACTGCACAATATGCAGAGGAATGGCGAAGGAAGAATGTAAGATTAAGCGTTTAGCTCAATGTTTGCGTTTGTGTGACGGAAGAGAGAGCCAGTGCGTATCAGCATACTGACAAATGTATCTAGTGAAGAAGGAACTCTATGGACATACAAGTCCTATTGGTCCTCAATACTAATGAAAGGAAAGCAAACAAGAATGCCGAAAGGAAAAATCGGGGTAATTGATGAAACAATGATGAAAGAGAAACCATGTTTCCATCGTGATGACGTCAGACACCACAAAAATAGCAAGTTATTACATCAGTAAACTAAAGCAAAATGAAGTGGTGACAATAGCTTAAGCCTCTAATTTCGTATTTACTGAAATGTGGTTAGGATTAAATTTGCCTCCCTCTTTGAAATGAAGACAGTAAGATATCTATAGAGGCTTGAACAGGGGTGGTGATTCTATGTGTATTTTCCGTTACATTTACCCAAACGCCGTAATTTGCCTTGAATGTTCTGGTGAGCTTGCTTTTTCGTTCATTATGGAAATTACGCCTGATAACTGGTCAGAAAAAAAAAGCATGTCTTATCAGCCACGTTCTTTATTGATGGTTGCATTGCTTTCCACGGCAAGAGCAAATTTCTTTTCGCCTGTCAATGAGGCAATGTCGAAAGAGATTGCATAGTAAACATTCCTGAGGGGTTTGAAGGCAGACATATTCGGCTTCAGGAAATTCTGCTTCAAAATCTTCAGATGACACTCGCAGAAGCTGAAGGCGGAAAATATTTGTTGTAAAATTGCAAAAAGTTAAGCCGGAGGAATAACGTATATCTCGAATTCTGCGTCTGTAGGTCGGAGAACACTGCTTGGATAAAACAGTTTTATATTGGTTAATTCCTGATTTGTGAAGTTCCTTACTTAACAGTGGCTGGAAGATCAACTTTTTGAATAAGGTGAAAACTTCAACATGCCTCATGCAGAAACAAGACAGCGAAGTAACCACGTGTCGATTTTATCACGCTTCTATTATTAGCCGCTGTCCAAAAATGTCATTAAGATGCTACCTGAAGCTGAAACATGATGTTCTTGCTAAAACAATATAGAATGTTATCCGCAGAAAAATCTGTTCTGGGGTAAAAATAAGCAAATACCTCTGCTATAGAATGCATACATATCAACACAAAGGATATTAGTGAAATATTTTCATTCAAACATCAGCTAAGTAGACAACAGAAATCAGAAGCAAAGTTCATGTATAGTTACAATGTAATATCCCATAATTGTGAAGGCGCATGGCTCAGTGGTAAGAGCGTCGAGCTTACGATCGTGAGGTTATGAGTTCCAATCCTGCACCGAGCTGCGTGATTTATTCTTGAGCAAGACACTTTATTTCACGTTGCTCCAGTTCACTCAGCTGTAGAAATGAGTTGCGACATCACAGAGTACAAGTTAATATTTTGGGGACGAAAAGTTACCCACCTGTTATTATGTTTCAAGACGAATTCCACACCTGGTTTTGAGTAAGATCCAAAAAGAAAATGCTATGTCTCTATCAAAACCAGTCATTAATTTCCAAAAACATCACTTGTGTGATATTTAACCGGACACTTCGCACTGTTGATCACCAGTAGAATAAAATCACGTAATACGGAAATTCCGGTGCCTACGACAGACAATTCTCGTCTGCTACGATCTGTGCGTGTGATTTAATGCACTATATGGGAGGAACTATTTATATATCTATTTATTTATCTGTCTGTCTGTCTGTCCCTATCTGTCTCTCCCCTCTCTCTCTCTCTTCCTTCTTTCCTTCTTTCCTGAGCGTCCAATAATACTACATTTGTTCCACGTCCTCGCGTTGTTGTGCTTTCTTGTTTGGATTAACTATATATATATATGTATATACTCGAAAATTCGTGAAGCGTTCCATATTTTTCTCATTCACTAATCCGAGGCTATAGTAGAAGACACTTGCCCAAGGTGCCACGCAGTGGGACTGAACCCGGAACCATGTGGTTGATAAGCAAGCTACTTACCACACAGCCCCTCCTACGCCTGTTTGTATTTGTATCAACTTTTGTGTGTGTTTGATTTTTATTTGTGAGTGTGTGCATGCGTGTGTGTTTACATGTATGTTTGTATATATGTATACTTATGTATGCTTATGTATACATTATATATGCACATACACGATCACCATGGTTGATGGTGTGGCATATACTGCAACAACAGGCATTTTGACGCATTATATCTACGAAGAACTTACAATTGTTGTTGGAATCAATGTTGCTGTTGCTTTTGTTGTTGTCGTTGTTGTTGCCGCCAAGGCAACCGTTGTTGTGGTTGTTGTCTTTGTTACTGCTCTACTTGTTGCTTATCATGATATCTCACTCATAACCTAAATCGAAAGTAAATTCTATTCAACGAAGAAACAAAACCGCTCTCTGATCTTATATGAGAACATATTTTATTAGATTCTTAAGGCTCAGTGTTTCTCTTGTTAAGAAAAATGATCAATTAATATACGTGTCATCCTTGTCAGATAACATTACTCCGAAATCACTTAGACGTATAAACTTTTGCTAACTTTCTGATTAGTTGCCAGTACGCTGTTGTATCCGAAACGACTAATGGCTCGCTCAAGACATATGTTTACACAGAAGGATGTTGCTATAGATTAGATTTGAACAGGACGGTGAAATATGGAGGCTTGAGTTTGGAGGTTAAATATTAAGAGATAAATTGTTCTAACGACGTACAATCGACATAAGAAAGAAAAACAAAAAAAAAGAGAAAGATACAGAAAGACAAAAGAAAGAATGAAGGAAAAGAAAAGCGGTAAAGACTCCTATGTTGTAATTGACTATTGTGACTTAGAAGTTTACACTGGATTACTAATATTGTGCGATGTACATGTTCATACGTTTGAGTATATACATACTTATATACACACACACAATCTCATATATACACACACACACAATCTCATATACACACACACACACACACACACACACATATATATATATATATATATATATATACATATATATATACATATATATATGTACTCATATATAATTACATATATATGTATGTATATATATATATATATATATAATGCGACATTCAATCATATAAAGATATATACGCAACATAAACGCGTTACACACAAAAAAACATATACATACACACTTTCTTTCTCACACACACACATATATATGTCAATATATATAAGTTATACATATATATGTATGCATATATATATATATATATATATATATATATATATATATATATATATATATATATATATATATATGTATATATATATAAGTGAGTATATATATATATATATATATATATATATATATACACGTAAGTCAAGTCACATATCTCATGTGTTTTTGTGTTCATGTTTCACATCGGGATTAATCTTTTACTTTCAAATAGATTCTTACAAAACAAATCTTAAACATTCTACAAAATCTTGGCTATTTAAAGTTTCCATATATTTCTATGTTTTAACCAATGAGTAGTTTGCTGCGGAAAGAAGCTCAAAGTTATACACCATACATTCGTGACGTTACGCAATGGACATGCATCTCATACTTCTTTGAAACTCCTTTTAAACCAGTTGTTTGGCAGTCATATAATACACAAATACATCATTAAGACTTTATTAAAACCTGAATTGTCTTATCCATTCCAGGTACCTGCATACAGTGTCAAACCTAGCTATGGACCAATTCACGTACGCCTCTCTGGGATATATAGAGTAAAGTAGAAACCATTCAAATAGGCCGGGGAAAAATCCCTTCCACTCAAATTTATGGGCCATGTGCCTAAACAATATGAAAAAAGTGGAAATTTTATCGGTGAGTGTGTTACATTATAAGGCACAAAAAGTAAATGACTCTCCCCAGATACAACTGAATATGCTTCAACACACGAACTCATATAACGAATCTTGCAAACCAAATCCCAAAACGAAACAGTTATATCTTATTTGGTATGAATTGCTAAATGGTTATGGTGTTGCACATATGGATCGTGAGATCGTGGTTTCGATTTCAGGACGTGTTTTCTTTAAGAAAATCCTTCTTTTTACTTTGTTCCAGTTAGTTAAGTTTCGAATTAGTTCTAACAACACAACATCGGGGAAATTACCCCTTCGGCAAACCCGTGTCTTGCTCCATTGTTGGTTTTGCAACCCCAGTCACTTTTACGACTGGAAACCGGGTTACGAGTCCTTGGGCTTAAGACAAAAGTAAGCTCCTCGACGTGAATCTACCAACCAGTATGCAAATAAGTTAAATCCGGGCTGGATTGAGAAATGTTTTCTAAACCCAGATACGCATAAGCTATTTCGTCTTGGTATGGATTGAAAGGAGACTTAAAGAGGTTTTTATATGTACATGAGTTTTGAAACAAACGAGTTAAAAGTATTAGATAAATTCGTGGAAGTAAATTTGTACGTGTGCATCTTTATTCAGGATTTTTCGGTTTATTTTGTTTGTTTACTATGTAAGATAAGCAGAGAACAAAAAACCTTGAATTTGTATGTAAATGTATTCAAAGGTATTGACAATCATTATATAATACACACATACATACATACATACATACATACATTTATACATATACATAAACACACACATATACATTATATACATTATATATATTATATATAGGTATATATGATATGTATATATACATATATATATATATATATATATATATATATATATATATATATATATATATATATATATATATAGATATATAATATATATAGGTATATATAATATATATATATAATATATATATATATATATAATATATATATATATATATTGTACATTATCCACCTCTCTCTGTTTCTTTTTTTCTTTCTTTCTTTCTTCACACACACACACATATAGTTGTGCGAGTGTGTGTGTATATGAGTGTGTTGATGAATCAGAAACATATGCACGTACACAAACACAATTATTTGATAGCATAAACAATAATGGTTTTTGCTTCAGTGGCTTTATATTAAGTCCTATTCTCGCTTTACTTTTGTAATTATTGATTTTTTTTCTCTCTCTCTTTTTCTATAGTTTCCAATTTACGAAAGCCACTGAAGGAAGTTTACTGATAATGTGTATCTCACCATTCTTTGGATCAGTAATTGAGAGAACTACAAGCGGAATCAAAAATCTGGTTGCCGTTTTAGCAAGAAATTTTATTATTTATTTATTCATTATTTATTATTATTATTACTTTTCTTCTTCTTCTTTCTTCTTCTTCTCTCTTCTTCTTCTTCTTCTTTCTTCTTATTCTTCTTCTTCTTCTTCTTCTTCTTATTCGTATTCTTCTTCTTCTTCTTCTTATTATTATTTATATCTCGTATTTTATTATTATTATCATTACTATTACTATTATTATTATTATTGATTATTATTATTATTATATTTTATTATTATTATTATTATTATTATTATTATTATTACGGTATTATATTATTATTATTATTATTATTATTACTATTATTATTATTATTTTATTATATATTATTATTATTATTATTGTTATTATTATCGCTTGTTTTTGGCCCTTTAGGAACTTGTATCACAAAAATGGTAATCTCTCGCGTTTCACTTGACATAGTTTGCTTCCTTCAAATGTATAACAAATGCATCTCTCTTGCGTCATATTGGTCCCAAGTGTGTTTGGCTCTTACTTTAGGAAACAATAGTTAAGTATAAAGATATGGAGTGAGACGATTGGGCGCAGTTCTCTGGACGCTAAAGATGTGGTAATTGCTGACTGGAAATCCAAACTTCTTTTGGTAGCAGTATTTTTTCTTTGTGTGTTGCAGTTAAAAACACAAGTGTGGGTGCAGAAATATTTTCATATAAATACAGAGAGGGAGAGGTGAGAGAGAAATACAATCATAACTACGAGGTCACACATATAAGCAGAGCGAGAAAGGGAAGAAGAGAGAGGTGATGGAGAAAGAATTCAATTTATTAATTCAACACGATTAACATAAACACTTTACAACACAGCATAAACATAAAGGGAAAATATGCCCACTAACATAGTAATAGATAGATTGATAGAGAGAGAGACAGACAGACAGACAGATAGACAGAGACGGAAAAAGAAAGAGAAAGAAAAAGAGAAAAAATGAGAGAAAGAGAAATAGGGAGGAAGAGGGAAAGATAGAAAAAAGAGCGAGTGAAAGAGGGAAAGTGAGCGGGAGAGATGGGCAGACAGACAGAGAGAGAAGGAGAGATAAAAAGTTACAAAGAGAGAGACAATGAGAGAGAAATAGAGAGTGACAGCGAGGGAGAGACATAGACATAGACAGACAGGAAGAGAAAGAGAGAATAAAAGGGAGAAAGAGGGAGAGAGGGAAGGATCGAGAGAGAGAGAGAGAACGAAAGAAATTTTAAAACGTGATGTCAAATTAGGCAGCGTCGAATCAGCAGCACCAAAAAAAAAATACCACAACGGCTGTGGTAAAATGTATAATGCCCTTAGCGATACACTATACCTAATCTAACGTTAAAAAGTGATTATAATAACGGTTTCCGAGGGACTGCAGCTGGTTGATGTTCGATAATGGCTGTCGCATTTTTACTGCGACAGTGATTGTTATATCTTGTATTAAAGCAGCTAATTAACTGTCAATTTGTAAAATAATCTCAGTTGGTATTAAAAATAATATAGTTAAGGCTGTGACCTGATGGAATCGTTAGTGCGTCGCATAAAATGCTTAGCGGCATTTCTTCTGGTTCATATGTTCTAAGTTGAAATTCCGCTGAGAGGGACTTTGCCGTTCATAAAACGGGATCGATAAAATGAAGTACCAACGAAGCACTGAGGTCGATGAAATCGATTAACCACCCCACTAAACTAGTTGTCGTGGTGACAACATTTCAAATCTTTATATTTGTTATATTTATATAACGAATTATACTCTTACAGAAGTGATAACAGATTAGGTAAAATTCTCAAAATGTTTTCGAATCTGCTTTTACGTTCATTTTACGTTCATTTCCAGCTTGGGTCAACTTCACCGTTTCTTACTCTAAGGTACGCCATAGATGTAAATTGTTACCTTGAACTAGTGTCCATTTAATTAAATCGTTCTTTTTTTCTCTTGTTATGCCCGGCTTCTTGTCACTGTAAGAAATCAATATTCACGATTCGACTTTTTGCCAATCAAATTTTAATGTTACTGGAGAAATCCGTATGCCACATAATTTTTCCTATTCTCTGTTTCAATCATTATGTAAAGGTGCGTGGTTGGAGGGGTGGTATGGCTTAATATATGAAATGTGAAAGAACTGATTCCGATTCCAAGATACTGTTTCCATAATTCCATCCTGACACTTCGTTGACTGACTTTATAAATGTGAATGGAATTACCATGGACGAACTGCATTCCATATATTCTCCTTGAACATCGTAAGCTCTTTCCGTCAATTTTAAGCCTAGATAATCTTAAAAATCTCTAAATTAAAAGTAATGTGGTCTTGTATAATTTGTCAGTAGGGTAGGTATATTAGTCAAAGCATCCACTATTATAGATCCATTTCAGTCGAGCTTACGAATCGGCTTCGCACAAGGAACTAAATAACATATCCATACCTGCCATCTCAGAAGAGCGCGCAATATTAATTAACCGTTATGTAATACACGTTTAGTTAATACCCGTTGCGAAACCGATTCTATAACATGCTGAAATGCATACATAAATGTTGACATAATGAACAAATATATATATATATATATATATATATATATATATATATATATACCGGTAGTAAACACATAAATGTGAAACAAGGTGGAACAAGAGTACTCAAATACCAGAGGTAGAGTAATATGCTTTATTTAAAAGCAGCAGAAATTTAACAAAAGCTGTTACTCGGAGTTTCACGTTCCCGTTCGTCGGGAACGTGAAACTCCGAGTAAATTTTGTCAAATTGCAGATGCTTTTAAATAAAGTATATATATATATATATATCCGTAATAATGAAGGGTGAAATTAATTAATTTGGAAAAATTATCAATTACACCAAGTAGTCTTCGGCATGTAAAAGCCTCATTCGAGGAAAATTTAAGTAATACTAAGCAATAAGGGTTTAGCAACGAGTTGCCTTACCACATACCGATTTAGAAATAGCAGTCAAAGGGTTATAGCTATTTCTTCTACTAAAAAGGGAGATCTCAGTAAAAACAGCATTTGGAAGGCAGACACAAACAGGTAAGAGAGAATGAATTGACTGCAATCTATCATACATTTTTTTAGTTATCCACGGACGTACGTTTCGAAATCAAGTTTTTAGGAAAGCATAAGAATTAAATATTAAATATTAAATAATTCTATCTATTAATTATTTAATATTTAATATTTATCTTATGCTTTCTAAAAACTTGATTTCGAAACGTGCGTCCGTGGATAACTAAAAAAATGTATGATAGATTGCAGTCAATTCATTCTCTCTTACCTGTTTGTGGTCTGCCTTCCAAATGCTGTTTTTACTGAGATCTCCCTTTTTAGTAGAAGAAATAGCTATAACCCTTTGACTGCTATTTCTAAATTCGGTATGTGGTAAGGCAACTCGTTGCTAAACCCTTATTGCTTAGTATTACTTAAAGTTTCCTCGAATGAGGCTTTTACATGCCGAAGACTACTTGGTGTAATTGATAATTTTTCCAAATTAATTAATTTCACCCTTCATTATTACGGATAACCATATTTTATCTCAGTAGATGACCACAGCATCTTGTTTTGGCTACACGCGGGTGGGAAGGGGCTGTTGACACAATCGTTTCATTCACAAATTGAATTCGGTGATACCAGTGCGGATTCTAGCTCGCTCTGATACTGAGTTGAGTTGGTGCCTTCTGGTATCTCAAAATTCAATATATAATCATTTATGATTATAGTATTCTACGCTGAAGAGAAAAGAAGTTTCGGTAAGATAGAATTATTTAATATTAATATTTATTCTTATGCTTTCCTAAAAACTTGATTTCGAAACGTACGTCCGTGGATAACTAAAAAAATGTATGATAGATTGCAGTCAATTCATTCTCTCTTACCTGTTTGTGTCTGCCTTCCAATGCTGTTTTTACTGAGATCTCCCTTTTTAGTAGAAGAAATAGCTATAACCCTTGACTGCTATTTCTAAATTCGGTATGTGGTAAGGCAACTCGTTGCTAAACCCTTATTGCTTATATATATACATATATATATATATATATATATATATTATATATATTATATATATATATATATATACACAACTGAAAGAGTTTCTAATAGTTTCATGCTTCTATGATATCTGATCAGACATATATAATGCATAAACAGAGCCTGAAATATAGCTTTACGATATATGGGGTATTTTATAAATATACCCGTTCAAGTATCATAAAGGCATGAAATTATTTGTGGCTGCTTCGGTTGCGTATTTACATCGATATATGCGTGTCTGTGTGCCTGTGTGCCTGTGTCCCCGTAATATAGAGGTACGTCCAAATCGATTTATAGAAAGTTATGTAACTTGATTAAGTAACATAAATATTCATGTCAATTTCATCGACTAAACTAGTGATGGTGCTGCCCCAGCATGGCAACACTCCAGTGACTGATAGAAGTTAAAAAGAAGAAGAAGAAGAAAAGAAACACTAGTTAGATGAATATCGGGAAAAAATATTTTAGTCTTTATCTAAATAAATAATGTTTTCTGTGTGTCGTTAATTAATTCCAAGCTTCAGGAAAATTACAAACAAAAATTTGTCCATAATATCTTAGCATTTATGGCTTCTTCGGTTCTTGGGAAATGAAAAGGTCAACTTAACATTACCCACGGATTGAATCGATGGATCGATAAGATGTATAGATTTGATTGATGAGATGGATTAGTTAGACACTATAACTGCGCAATAACAATTTATTATTCGAAATTATCGAATTATCAAATGAAATCTTAGTGTTGTCGTTGTTGTTGCCGTTGTTGTTGTTGTTGTTGTTATTCTTTCTATTTGTTGTACTCAAGTTAACGTTAGAATTTACGCGGAGAGCAATTAAAAAATCTAATTAGAAAAATAATATGGAACGTGCAATAGAAAATGGCTGTCGATGACTAATATTATTTTAATAGCTTCATGTTAACATCGATGTAGTGTATTCCAAGCATGACCATCTTATTTTCCAGAAACTACGATATCCATTATGTTACTTCTTGTTTTACAAAATAGTATCTGATAAAATATAGAGCTGGTTGCTAATTTTAGCTGGTTCAACGACTGGAATTTGACCCATCTCATAGTTTCATACATATTATTCATAATGCAGTTCCGGCTCCTCCTTTGGCCATACCATTCATAATATTGCGAAGATTTTCACCCATTTCATACATTAATATTATCTATAAGTAAAAGCGGGGAGCTGGCAGAATCGTGAGGCACGCCGGGCAAAAAACCTTAACGGCATTTCATCTGTCTTTATATTCTGAATTCAAATTACGCCGAGGTAGATTTGCATTTCATCCTCTCAGTTTGAGCACTTTCATCGATTTATCTCCTTCCCCGAAATTGCTGTCCTTGTGCCAAGATTTGAAACCAATGTTTTTTATTAGTGACGATGAAATTTTTACAAGAATATTATAAAACCTGACCACACGTGAAATTATGTTCATTTCGGGAATGTTTTTTGTTGTTGCTGTGCCCAAATACACAAACACTCACAAGTATAACTCCAGCCAGTACTTCTGGAAATGTGCATTGTATTGGTTACATCTTACGAGGAGTGAATATTCGGGCACATGTGATAAAAGAACTTGATTGTTCAGATATAGGAGTAACAAGACAACTAGCAGTAAATTTCTGGACGTATTTCTATTCATGTTGGAAGTTGTTTGATCCTAGCGTCGTTCCTAGAACGCTAACGTGCAGACTTCACTGATCGGATACTCGGTCAGACAAACTCATTATTTACTTCTGCCAGTTTAGTGGACAGGAAGAACGTGTAGTGAAGTTATCTGCTCTAGGGCACAACTTGTCTCCCAGATCAGGAATCGACCTCAGGTCCTTATCATGTCCAATTTGTTCTAAAGGCTCGGCTACGCAACCTCTCCAAGAGTAAACGTAATAGGCGAATATATGCACACGATCACATATAGTGTAAGGAATTAAACATGTACACACTTAAACTGTAATGAAATACACACTTCACACGGGTGCAAATTCATACACATGCGCATACACGCACAATCACATGTATGCACACACACGTATATATACACAAACCATTTCGAAAAGCCACAAATACCAGAACTGTCATAACTAAAAGAATAGAGTTTAGGCAATTTGCTAGAGACTGGCATGAATTTTGCAAAAGAAAGAGAAAACTTAAATGAATCTCAGAGATTTAATATCCTTAGGTATATACAAACGATGCCACAGAAATGTTTTGTATTAAACGGAAGATCGTAGGAATGGAATAGATGCAGTCAAATGTAAAACATCTTCAACAAACTCGCATATCAGCTGCCTAAAATGCAACACTCTGACATGAAAAAGAATACCAGACTGGCACATGGACCTCTTATGAAATATAAGAACCCTAAGGAAAAATTACCCTAAAAGACTGCATATATACACATCTCACCATTGTTTTAAATCAAAAAACCGAACAAATTCATAACATGGATAAAGCTATCGCCACGGACAAAAATTATAGATGTGGTAGTAGCATCAAGAGTAAATAAGGTATTTGGATATACAGCCGTGACCACACAGTGTAGAGTATTCAGATTTTTAAATCGTGTTCCATCGTGTCCTTAGCTATCATGATGGCTAAAAGGAATTAAAGTAGTAAAGAGCTAAAAGCTTAAGAGTTATCATTTTACCTTTAATGTAAGTATTGATTTCATTTCATTCAATCACCAAGCGGACAATCGTGTAGGACATTTTTTTTTAAACGATATAGCTGAACAATGGCTGATATAAATACGCAGTCGAAATTATATCTATTCTCAATATAAATTCACAGCACATATTTTTGTAAGGTTAAATGTCTTTTAGGTGTCAACATCCGTCTTTATTTGAAAGTTTTCATTGATGTCTATATTTTTATTTCTTTTTTTTATGGTTGGAATATCATTGGAATTACTAAGACTACATCGAAAGATCACACAAGTTGCAAATTGTGGTGAAATTTCTCAAGAAAACGAAATTTCTCCACATACTACAAATAGCTGATGTTGCTTTCAAATTATATCGGCACAAGTTGTTTATACTCTCTCTCTCTCTGAATGATAAGAATTTTTCCACTATAGTAAATTTCTAAAGTTTATATGGATATGCCGATATTCTTAAATCTAGTATGCTTTTAACAGAAATGGCTATGGTATATTTTCAAGCCGTCTCAATTATCTGACACAACCGTTAGCTCTCATAACTGATGTGTAATAACATTTTTACAAAACTTTACTTATATCAGCGAATTTTACTTCCTACTAAGATAAATGTCGATAAATGTTCGCATTCAAAGATGCAGTAAACTGGCAGAAAGCGTGTACAAGTAGCAGGATCTATAGAATCACTTTATACACACACACACACACACACACATATATATATATATATATATATATATGTATGTGTGTGTGTGTGTGTGTGTGTGTGTGTATGTGTGTGTGTGTGTGTGTGTGTGTGTAGTCCTGCTCACACACACAAACACGCCAAAATATATATATGTTATATATGTAATATGTAAGTATATGTCTATGTCTGTACATTTATATGTATGTATTTATAAAATATATATATATATGTAATGTGTATATATCTATATATATATAATATATATATATATATATATACATACATGTATATATATATACACACACATATACATATATATATACATACGTACATACATACACACATACATACATACACACGCACATAAGTATATACATATGAACATATATTCATGCAAAAATATGTATTTGCAAGTGTGTGTGAGAATGTATAAATATATGTATATCTACACATACACACACACACACGCATGCACAAACACATACACGTATGTATTTATATATCATACAAATATACTCTAAATATCATCTATTGTGATTTACACTACAACTCAAGGAATCGCTCCACATTTTATTCAGTGAGTGACTTTCTTCTAAGTTGTCCATGCCTGGCAACAAGTATTACAATTGTTTCAATAATTCTTGCACTGCTTCAAGAATAAAGATATATCACGAATCTCTTGTGATATGAAAGTTATAAACGCGTCCATGAAGATGACATAATACGGCTATTGCGGGCTAGAACGAACCCTACAATGCAAGCATGGGGATAACAACACAGTAAAGACTGTTGAAACTGAGATGGAAATTGAATGCTAGCACGAGAAAAATGAATCAAGTGTTCGTGCACAATTAAGGATATAAACAATGTAACAGACAGCCAGTGCCGTCAAATTCCGCTGAGGTCGACTTTACTTTTCATCCTTTCGGGATCGATTAAATAAGTACCAGTTACGCACTGGGGTCGATATAATCGACTTAATCCGTTTGTCTGTCCTTGTTTGTCCCCTTGTGGGAAGAAAAGAAATAGGTATTTCGCCTGCCGTTACATTCTGAGTTCAAGTTCCGCCGAGGTCCACTTTACTTTTCATCCTTTCAGGGTCGATTAAATAAGTACCAGTTACGCACTGGGGTCGATATAATCGACTTAATCTGTTTGTCTCTCCTTGTTTGTCATCTCTGTGTTTAGCCCCTTGTGGGTAGTAAAGAAATAGGTATTTCTCCTGCCGTTACGTTCTGAGTTCAAATTCCGTCGAGGTCGACTTTACTTTTCATCCTTTCAGGGTCGATTAAAAAAGTATCAGTTACGTACTGGGGTCGATATAATCGACTTAATCCGTTTGTCTGTCCTTGTTTATCATCTCTGTGTTTAGCCCCTTGTGGGTAGTAAAGAAATGGGTATTTCGCCTGCCGTTACGTTCTGAGTTCAAATTCCGCCGAGGTCGACTTTGCTTTCATCTTTTCGGTGTCAATAAATTAAGTACCAGGGAAACACTGGGATCGATGGTATCGACTAGTCCTATACCACCGCCAATTTTGAGGCCTCGTGCCTATAGGAGAAAATATTATTAGTTTAGGATATAAAGAAGCTTTCTGGCAGAAACGTTACAAAATAAGTATAGCGGCTTTTTTTCCCGTCTTTTTTCAAATTTGCTCTTATCCGTTCGAGGTCGATAAAGTAAGTATTAATTAATCACTAATATGAATGTAATCAATTAGCCGAAATGAAAAAAAAAATATTTGTTTCTATCACAAATCGGGAAACTGGTAGAATTGTTTGCACCGAGAAAAAAAAAAGGGAATGGTCCACAGCGAGCCATAGGCTCATATATCCAATTTCCCGGATTCTGTGACGTATTTATTCTCTCCAACTAGACGGAACACCGGGCCGTCGAAGGACCAATCATTTTTTGTCAAATGAATAAGCAGAGCAACCTGAATTGAGGTGTTTTGCTCAAGAACATAATACATCGTCTAGTTCAGGTACCGAACTTACAATCTTATGATTATGGGTGCAACAGCCTAAGCATAAAGCCATGCGCCGCCACAATTGCAGACGAAATTTACCGTTATACATGTCTGCATAATATGCAGTTGTATAAGTACTAGTCAGCGAGATGTGCTAGATGAACTTATATCTAGAATTGGGCGCTCATTCAGTAAAGCATCGCTAACTATTTTTAGATTGTGTGTGTGTGTATAAGCTTAACGTTCTTCTCCCCCTGTTTATAAGTTGTTTATAATTTTTACCTTAAAGGTATTTTAATATGCTGCGACTTTTTTGATGAAATTGTTTTCTGTACAAAAAACTTCATCCTATATTAGTAGTATATATTCATATATATATATATATATATATATATATATATATATATAAGAAAAAAGCAACAAGAATGGATCAATATTTCGGTACCGAAATACTGATCCATTCTTGTTGCTTTTTTCTTATTTATAATCACCCCGCATTATCTTATGGTTAACACCATATAGATTTCTGGTGCATCTAAGTTAAGTACCGCATTCATGTGAATTCAACAGAACTCACTTGCTTTTACTGTATATATATATATATATATATATATATATATATATATATATATATATATATATATACACGAAGAAAGTTTAAAATGCGTATAGTAAATGCACAAACTACAAAGAGACACAGAATGGCAAGAGAAAAAAAATATGGCAAACGTACAGACGAACGAAAAACGGACACAGAAGGCCGACAGCTCCTTATCATCTATCGGCAATTTCGTGCCCTTCACGATAATATTGCTTTGCATAAGTATGAATGTAAGTGTGTATATATATGTGTATGTGTGTGTGTGTGTGTGTGCGTGTGTGTGTTTTTGGTGTGTGTGTGTGGTAGGTGTCATCGATGACGGACCAGTTAGTCTCTCAAGTATTTGAGAGAAACAATACTCTGCAGAGAGAATGGAAATATAAATAATCATACAGTGTTCAAATCTGATATTGGCCAATATTTGTAGAAGCATAAATAATGCTAATAAATAACATTTATGATATCTGAGGTGGTTGAAATACCTCAATTAAAGGGATAGTTTCGAGAGGCTAGACTAATTAAACTACAGCTTCTAAACAAGCGAAACGGTGAAGAATATTAAAGTCGTTGTTTTCGAGGTTAAAAATTCGGTAGAATATTATGTGACGGAACTATTATCTGATACGAAAGATTGATAAATCTCGAAGCAAGATTCACGTTTAATATATCAGCGATTTCGTTCTTAATGACCATAACTAGGCGATTCAACTTCCTGCTTCTTATCGGCGTCATAGACTGTTAGCGGAGATATTTATTATGAAGTCTTTAAAAAGAAATGCTTCAGAAAACCGGATAAATTGATTTGCATAAATTAACGCATTCGAACTTGATGGCAAGGATGCGTTAATTTATGCAAATGGGTTTACCCAATTTTCTTCTTAGTAACTTCTTAAGAGTGAATTTATAAACAATAACTCTATGGGCGATTAAGGAGACTACTCCGTCCCTTATCACATCACAAATGAATCAATTAAAACTGGGATGAATGCGTCTGTATGTGTGTGAATGTATGAGTATGTACGTGCATATGTATATGTGTGTGTACATATAAACATGTATGTATGTATATGCATATGTCTGTCTGTATATATATATATATATATACAGAGTCACACAGACAGAGAAGGGATAGGGAAATAAAGGAGAGAGAACTGGAGATTAAGAGACGCATACGTACATACGTACATACGTACATACATACATACATACACACACAAATATTTATACATACATATGTAAATACATGGTTGTGTGGTAAGAAGCTTGCTTCTCAACCGTATGATTCCGGGTTCAGTCCCACTGCGTGGCATCTTGAGCAAGTATTTTTCTACTATAGCTTCGGCTCGACCGAAGCCTTGTGAGTGAATTTGGTACACGGAAACTGGAAAAAGCCCGTCGTATGCACACACACACACACACACATATATATATATATATATATATATATGTGTATATGTTTGTGTGTGTGTTTTATGTCTGTGTTTCTTTCTCCTCCCCACCAATTGACAACCCATGTTGGTGTGTTTACGTCCCCGTAACTAAGCAGTTCGGCAAAAGAGACCGATAGTGCCAGGGCTTACAAAGAATAAGTCCTTGGGTTGATTTCCTCGACTAAAAACCAAGCAGTGCTCCAGCATGGCAGCAGACAAATGACTGAAAGCATAAAATAATAAAAGATGTATGCATGCATGTATTTATGTACGATATGTACGGATCACCGATGAATGAATCAAGACTGTAGCCAACACGTGACTAAACTTCCTTTGTAAGATCACCTTAGCGTATATGAATTCACGGAAGAAGACGACCGATTGGTGAATTAGTTACAACCAGATGAAGTATTAAATTGGTGATAGATTCTCTTAGCCTAAGTGTATGAGAACGTTTTAAGAGAATTTATTATAAATGTAGGACACATCATTGCTAAATTGGTATTTATAGATTAACACGGCAGCCCTTAATCTTCTTACCTCTCTTTTCCCCCTAATTTCCCGCTTTTTGTCTTCCTCTTTTTTTTTTTCACAGAGAAATTCATTCTTTAGGCATTCTGGCCTTAACAAGAATTCCTGCTTGTCACATCAAACAAGAACAACTCGCCTGCTTTTAAAGATGTCGAGAATTCTCTTGAGGATACGAGTAAATTGCTACTCTCATCAATAAGTTTCCCTTATTTTATTTGTCTCTCTCTCTCCATCTCTCTCCCTCTCTCTCTCTCTCTCAGTCTCCCTATCTCAGTGTCTTATTTTATCTGTATCTCACAATACATTCCACACTTTTCCATAACCATTCTTTTCCTTTACCCTTCTATCCTATATGTGACTCCCGATTTCCCTCTGCACTTTCATATTTCGCTAAATTCTATTCCCTCTCATCTTCCGCACTTCTTTCGCTGTTTGTTTTGTTCCCTTCTTCCTTTCGTCTTTAATTACTCACAATTTATAATCTCTATAATATACCGTTATAGTCACCCCACCCCCAGTACTCTTCGTCACTATAGTTAAACAACTTTTATTCAATTCCCCTTTAGACTCTTTTTTCTTCTCTATGTCCTACATTCCGTCTCTTTATTGCTTGTCTCTTCTATAGCTCTACAACATCCGTTTCCGGAAACTCGATTCATTTCCCTTCACGCTTCCAACGATTCTCTCATTCTTTTTCTCTCCGTCACTCTCCTCCTCTCTCTCTCTCTCTCTCTCTCTCTCTCACTCACACCAATATCACCCACACAGAAACCCACACAGATACAGATCGTCACAAACACGTACAAACACTCTCTGGAGTAACATTCGCAGTTCCATGACTTTTCCCATTTTAATATCATTTCCACGTCCCTGTATGTCCTCCAGTGCTTTCGTCTCCTATTGAAGGCCCATCCAGCATCCAGACATAACATTTCTCAACAGTCACCTTAGCTGCATATCTTCTTTATCAGAATTTGCGTTCCTCAATTCTGAAAATCTTCTATTTCTCCATCTCTTTAGCTTTTGCAAACACTCATCCGAATGCTGTCTCTTACTTTCTACTTGCCTTCATATATATATATATATATAATAGATAGATAGATAGATATAGATATAGTATAGATAGATAGATAGATAGATAGATAATATAGATAGATATAGATATCATACTACATCTATATCATATATATATTATATATATATGTATATTTATATATATGTATATATGTATATATACATATATATATATATATATATATATATAATACCATATATATTATATAATATATACATATATATATATATAATATATATACACACACGCACATACGTATGTGTGGGTGTGTGTGTGTTTCTGTGTGTCTGCTATGTCATAACTTCGATTTCTTAACATGTCTGTAACACTCGCTGTTCCGGACACATATTTATAACTCTATCCCTTCATTCTCTTTCTATCTCTTCCCTCACCTCTTTGTCTTTTTAACCTCATTCTTTATTCTTCCTGTGTCATTCTGTATATTAGTTCCTTCCTTTACCGTGTCCTCTCTTTTATACCACTCACCAGCTAACATGCATTCATACATACACACATACATACATACATACATACATACAATACATAATACATACATACATACATACATATATCTTTACTGCCCAGAAGGAGCTAAACATAGAGGGGACAAAGAAGGACAGACAAAGGGATTAAGTCGATTCCATCGACCCCTGTGCGAAACTGCTACTTTATTTATCGACCCCGAAAGGATGAAACGCAAAGTTTGAACTCAGAACGTAACGATAACGAAATACCGTTAAGCATTTCGCCCGGCGCGCTAACGTTTCTACCACGTAAGTTGGAGTCCGAAACGGCTGTAAACGCACGCTGTGTATAATATCTGTATGCCTACATACCCGTATAAACATATGTGTATGTCTGTGTGCGTGTATATGCTTGTGCCTAGGTGTATTTGTGTTTGTGTGTGTGTGTGAATGTGTGTTGTCATTACATTTCATTTACAGCTTGACGTGGAGGGTACACATCGTTTCTACTCCGAATATCTCGACATTATTTTCCATTCCTTAAGATCACAAAAACACAGCGCATGCGCACCTGCATGTGCCTACTCGGACCCTCACAATCACTAATAAACACATTTCTATCTATGACTGTTGCTGTTACATGGAGTCTTTCTTTCTCCTTATCTTCATCTTTCCTTCCTTTCACGTTTCTAAGTCATAACATCCATTTCTACTTTCTCTACAATATTTTTCTTTCTTCCCAATTTGATTATCTCCCTTCGCTATGTTACTCTTTTTTTTCTCTCTTATTCAACTCTGGCTATATTTCATAACCGCTCTATTTCAATCTGTCTGTCTGTCTATTAGTCCTTTCTACGCATGTCTCTGATATTTATATTTAAGTTTCATTTTCTGTGCCTCTATTCTTTTCTGTCTATATCTCTATTTAAACTAACTTCTTGCACTACTTTATTTTATACACACACACACACACATACATACAAACACACACAACTGCGCACTCACAACACGCGTATATATACATACACATAGATATTGACATATTTATATGTGTGGGTGTGCGCGCATAAATAGATGCATACGTACACATAGATATGCACAACACACACACACACACACACACACACACACACAACACACATACTATAGATATATTATATATATATATATATATATATATATACACACATGTTTACGTTCTTTCTTCATTGAATCTCGAAATGTCTACAAAAGATTAAAATAAAATAAAATAAATAAATAAATAATATTCCTATCCTGAAGACATCAACTTCTCAAATCAGAACATTTGACAAGGCTCTATGCTTTCTTCCCACCGACCCCCCACTCTCTCTCTCTCTGTCTCTCTCTCCCTCTCTCTTTCTCTTCCCCCCCTCCCGCTCTCTGTCTTTTCACTCCACACACTTTCATAATAATAAGACAGGAGAAAGACTGGTCGGATCAGTCCTAACATTTTTCAATCCCTTGATTTCCTTAGAGAAATAATCTCACATACATTGTCTTTAATGCTTATTTTTAGTTTGGAATTCTTCAGATTTGATCCTCACAACATTTTCCCCTCTTCATGCATAAATCCATACATCAACATATCTAACATCCTAATCACGATATAATATATATATATATATATATATATTATATATAGATATTATACATATATATATATATATATATATTATAATATATATATATATATATATATATATATATATATATAGTAGTGTATGTATGTATATTATATGTTGTTGTCTTCGTTCTTGGAATATGTTTCCGTTTTCACTTTTATCATATTTTATTCATGCTCGTTCTGTTTTTTTACCTCCTTCTCATATTTTCTTCAATTTTTACCTTCACTACTCAATCATCTTTCATTCTTTTTTTTGTTGTTATTTATTTATGTATTTATTTATTTATTTGTACCCTTTTATAAAGCGTACGCGAAGATTTCAGCCTTATATAAACAGTCTTTCATTTAGATATTTCAGATATATAAAACGAAACGCAAATCATATACATATGCATACGACAAAATCATATAATATACACACACCACACTTAGACACACACTCATACACTCATATATTATATATATTATATATATTATATATATATATCTATATATATTATATATATATGCTCGCATACATCGTACATACACACATATTAAAGCATTATCTCTCTATCTACCTATCTATCTCCCTCTATCTCATTATATATGTATATATATATATGTGTGTGTGTGTGTGTGTGTGTGTGTTGTGTGTGTCTGTGTATGGTATATATGTTCACATTTACTAATATATTAATTAGTAAATATGTACATATGTATGACTGCATATATGTATGTAAATTTCCTTGCATTATATGCCATTAACCATTACATACATGCGCACACACATACACACAAACACACAACATACACACACACACCACCCCACACACACACACACACACACACACACACACATATATATATATATAAAGTGTATAGAAATATACAAGTATATATATACATATACATTATATACACGTTATATTATATAACATAATATCTCTCTCTCTCTCTGTATATATATATGTGGTATAGGCACATGCGCTTAGTCAGGCATTTGGTATCGGCATATATGTTGTACATTTATAAGCAATGTGTGTCCATATGTATGAATTGTACACAAGTTTTGCATTAAATATCTTTATAAACACTCATGCACACATGTATAGATATACACATATATTATCTATATCCGTGTATATATATATACATACATAAATATACATACATGCATATATATACATACATATATATATACATATATAAATATATATACATACACTCATATATATATAATATATACATATATATATATATATATATATATACATATATTATATATATTTACATACATATACATACGTATATACATATATATATATATACATACATACATATATACATACATACATATATACATACATATATACATCATACATACATACATACACACACACACACACACACACACCACACACACATATATATATATATATATATATATATATATATATATGCTTAAGTGTATGCATATATATGCGCGTGTGAAAGGGGTCATTTGCATATATGTGTATAACGTGTATTGGGCTACACACAGTTTGTATGTTAAAAGTAAAGCAGATAAATAAGATAGGGAGTGAGTGGGAGGGAGTTAGACAAACAGACAGACAGAGCCAGAGTGAAGAGGATAGAGCACGGAGATTTCTTATACAGCCTCGTTATAGACACAAGAAAGGCTTTTGTTGAAGAAAACAGTAATCACGTGTTGTACGACATAGAAAGGTTGTCTTCATAGACACAGAACAGCCGTGGCTCCCTCCGTGCTACATACGTTCATTCTCCTGCTTCTTTTGTATCAATATTTACTAAAGGTATCTGTTGTTGTGGAGGCTTGTGTCCGGGTTTTCTCTTTTCGTAGTCACCCACGCACACACATACACACGCACACTTACACAAACACACTTACACAAACACAGACACACACAAATACGTGCGTGCGCAGACACATATTTATACTATTGATTTTTATTTTATCTTTAGTTGATTCTTTCTCGTGCATGATTTTCTTTATTCAAACCTGCACTTCTTTTTTGTGGCATTTGTGTTTAGGGATGCCTAAAAGAAGGAGATTGCGTGAAGAGATGGAAATCAACGAATCTTACTTATTCAAACATATACAATAATGTATATTTTTATAAATAATTGTTGTTATTTTCAAACATTAATCACCATATTATAATTTTTGCCATCCCGTATTTCTTTTCTTATTCATTTTTGTAAGACGAGACATTAATGCAATGGATTTATGAAAAACAAAATGTCTTTTAATGGACTTAGACTCCGCTTCCAGCATTACGAGTCCAATGGCACACACGTGACTAAGATTCCTACTATGCCCCTGAACAGGACGCCGTTCTGTCCAGCGTTCATAACTAAGTGGAATAATCTTTATATATAAAAGTCAAGTTGTGTGTCTGTCTCCTACGATTTAGATTCCTAACTACTCCCACATTTTGCGGTGCAGTTTAACCAAAACCGGGTATCTTATAGTCGTGATTCATATCGAGCCCTTCTGAGTATTAACGCGCGTCTACGATGAGTATACGATTTAAAAAAAAAATTACCATCATTTTTTTCCATTTTAATGCAATTTTTCGCTATTATATAAGGGAAGTAACCCTCTAAAAATGTCTACGATGAGTCAACGATTTAAAAAAAAAATTACCATCATTTTTTTCCCATTTTAATGCATTTTTTTGCTATATTTTTGGCTATAACTCTCTAAAAATGCTTATATAGTTATTTCCCTTACAAATCCGAGCAACGCCGGGCGATACTGCTAGTGCTACATAAATGCAAAGTTAAAGTTACTTCTCGAGTCATACCACCTGATAACGGACGGTTTCCCGGTTTCCCGGTTTCCAGGTTTCCATGGCCTATAAACTACCCCACCAGGACGGGACGCCAGTCCACCACGGAATTACTCACTATTGCCAGCTGCGTGGACTGGAGAGCAACGTGAAATGAAGGAAATCGAAATCACGATATAATGAATGTGAGTTCAAAACCCTGATCACTAAGCCACAGGCCTTTCAAATTAACTAGTGAACCGAAAGTCAACGAGGGGTGAGTCAAGGAGATGCAATATGAACAATATAATTTTATTTACATCGAAGTTATGCCTATTGGCATATTACATCGATCTCATTACTTGCTTTGAGTTTCAGATATAACGTTAGATTATAAATCGAATGACTGAGATTTGGGTTCATTTTATGGGTTGTATAAAAATCATGATTAATATTGCAAGTAGATCTAATTGTATAGGCATGTTTCTAATTTTGAAACTATAAACATCTTTACAGCTATTTCTTTCTACTATAGGCACAAGGCCTGAAAGCTTAGGCCTGAAAACCATACATACATACATAAACACATACTCATGCGCACACACACACTGTGGCCATGCTGCAGCACCGCCAGTAGTCGAGCAAATCGACCCCAGAGCTTAATCTTTGTAAGCCTAATATTTATTCTATCGGTAGGTCTCTTTTGCCGAACTGCAAAGTTACTGGGGCGTAAACACACCTCCATCTGTTGTCAAGCGATGTTGGGGAGGGGGTACAGACACAGATACATAAACACACACAAACACACATATATATATATGTGTATATATATGTGTGTATAAATATATATATATATATTATATAATATATTATATATATATATCAATTCGGCTAACTTTTTTTTCTTGTGTTGTTTGGGCAAGTGTCTTCTACTATAGCTCGTGCCGACCAAAGCCTTGTGAGTGAATTTAGTAGACGGAAACTAGACGAGTTAGTAGAAGGCTATAGTAGAAGACACTTGCCCAAACAGAACACAAGAAAAAAAAGTTAGCCGAATGATATTCAAACGGGAAACTAGACGAAAACCCAACGGACAAGTAATACAGACAAAAACACGATACACGGAATATTCGCATCTGATATATATTCTGTTACTTTCATTAGACTGGAGTCATGCTGGAGCAGTGCCTTGATGGACATTTAGTTGTATAAATCAACCCCAGTACTTATATCTTCCTATTAAGCTTGGTACATATTCTATCAATCTCTTTTTGCCGAACCGCTATTTTACAGGGACCTCAACAAACCAACACACGGTTTCAAATGATGGTGGAGGAGAAACGAGAAACACAGGCACAAAGACACACACATATATACAACGAGCTTCTTTCAGTTTCCGTTTACCAAATCCATTCACAAGGCTTTGGTCGGCCCGAGGCTATAGCAGGAGACACCTGCGCGAGGTCCGACGCCGTGGGACTGAACCCGGGACTGTGTGGTTTGGGAGCAAGCTTTCTACTACACGACCACACGCATATATACACTTATCACTTATATATATATATATATATATATATATATATATGATATATATATTGTGAAATGTAATACAACAAAAGAAAGAAAGAGACCTCGATATTACGTAGAAGAATTTATCTGTAAATGTAATATGTGACAATTAACGTAATAATTAATGTTATATAATATGTGACAATGGCGGCATGGACTTCCACCTCAGCATCTGAAACTCGGAGTTTTATCATGGCTACCGAATAATTGCCACATATATTTACATATATATATATATATATAGGCGTGGAGTGGCTGTGTAGTAAGTAGCGTGTTTACCAACCACATGGTTCTGGGTTCAGTCCCATTGCCTGACAACTTGGGCAAGTGTCTTCTACTATAGCCTCGGATCGACCAAAGCCTTGTGAGTGGATTTGATAGACGGAAACTGAAAGAAGCCCCTCGTATATATGCATATATATATGTATATGTGTGTGTGTGTATGTGTATGTGTGTGTGTGGGTGTGTGTTTGTGTGTCTGTATTTGTTCCCCCAACATCGCTTGACAACCGATGCTGGTGTGTTTACGTCCCCGTAACTTAGCGGTTCAGCAAAAGCAACCGATAGAATAAGTACTACGCTTACAAAGAATAAGTCCTGGGGTCGATTTGCTCGACTACAGGCAGTGCTCCAGCATGGCCCCAGTCAAATGACTGAAACAAGTAAAAGAGACTAAAGGGAGTATATATATATATATATATATATAGTTGAGGATGTATTTTATATAGTAAATTGATGGAATTTAAAGCCAAAGCAAGTTTAGTCGCTAATTCCCGCATTTGGAGGCACCAGATTTAATGGCAACGGTGTTCCTTTTCACTTCGTAATTTCCGACATGCTCGATCACTTTATAGTCACTTCATCTATAAATACGTTAGCCTAATAAAAGAAAAAAATGCCCTCATATGTCAGGAGCTTAAAATATGACACTTGCGACGAGATTCGAAACAGAAAACATTTATGTTGTAACTAATTTTTGTTGCCAAAATATTTTATGTAACAGCTTTCTCTCTGAAAAGCCGGGCCATTAGAATATAGGTAAACATATAAACCGAAACAGTTTTTTTTTTCTTGCACAGATGCAAGTGGTTCCATTAAAGTAAAGTTGTATGTTTCCAATTTGCATCTATTCATATGAAACGACATAAATACGTTAAATGGACGCCCTCCCTCCGCGTTCTCTATAGTTATGCTCGGATAGAAAAAGAAAGTATGCAGAATCACGCGCTCACACTCACAACCAGCATGTACACACACAATATATGCGCGTGCGTATGTATACCTATGTATGTGTGCGTGTATATATACATAAACACACACACACACATATATATATGTATATATATATATGTATATATAGATGGCATATATATATATTATACGAATCACACACACATATATCTATATAATATGTATAGATTTATATATAAATATATGAATACATATATATATATATAATATATATAATATATATATATATATATAGTATATATATATAATATATATATATATATATATGTATTATATATACACACATATATATAATATATATTACATATATTATAATATATATATATATATATACGTATATATATATACATTATATATATACACATATTATTTTATACAGCATATATATATATATATATATATATATATATATATATTCAAAGATATTCATATATATGTATACATATATATGTATACATATATATACATACACACCCACATATATGGATAGACATATATAAATATAAGCATGGGTGTGTATGCGTTGAAATATATATATATAGTAAAGAATGATATAAAATCTAATCCAATTTCACTCGCAGGTATACAGAGAAGCAAGCAGTGCACACTTATATACGTTTGCAATTCGCCATTCCATATTAGGTTACTGCTTAAATATAGGCAGTAAATACAGAGTTGCCAATGTGTACGTTAATGCATATGTACGTGTGATCGTATCGCTGAATATTGTTGGGACATAAAAGCATTTACTTAAATGCAGAAAAAATATGTATGGAGAGCAATGTGTATGTGGGTATATATATATATATATATATATTATATATATACACACAGAAGACTAAGGGACTATTTGTATCTCAAATATAGACGCATGCACATATACTTGCATGCATATGTATGCGTCTATATGTACGTATATGTAGATGTACATATATATGTATATATACGTCTGTAAGTGAGTTTTTATTTATGAATATTGTGATATGTGTGGGTGTTGTCATTCGTATGCTGTGCATTTGTGTTTGCGTATGAAATATACAATGTGTATATATATATATATTATATATATATATGTGTGTGTATGTATATATAATATATATGTATATATATATATATATATATATATTATATATATATATATATATAGATAATATATATATATACTTCTGTGTGTGTATGCCTCTATATATAAACCGTGTATATGTGCGTTTATTTGATTCTTCGGAGATTTTAAATACGTTCAATATTTATGATAAAATAATGATGTAATATCGAAGTCCTGAATATACTAACTTAATGCTAACAATCTTATTTATCGAACACATTAGGATTACATGCTTCACTTTAAGCGTTTACATATATACGTGTGTATGTGTGTGTGTGTGTGTATGTTCATGCGTGCACACACATTATGTATATCTATATATATATATATATATCGATATAAGTTTGTATACATGTATATGTGTGTTTGCGTATGCGTTTCTAAGATATATATATAATACATATATATAATACCATAATACATATTATATTATATAATACATATATTTACACCAGTTCACTTTTTACTTCGCAAACCATTTTTCGTTCGTTTTGTATGATTCCATTTTCGGTTTATTTGCAACTTTCTGCAGTAAAAGTTGTATTTGACTCTCAACGAATACTGTCATTGGGGTTGAAACCGTGTCACGAAGTAAACCGTGTATTTTGTTTGCAGAAACAGGAAATGCCCCACTGCTTGTGCTGTGTTTTTGCACGTGTTTCTTATGATAGCATTGTGATGTGCTTCGTTCTTTTTTTTTTTTTTTGTATTCTGATCAGATATTTTCAACGCAGTGAAACGTAGCATTTGTGGTATAATGTCTGAGATGTCTGTCGTTGGTGTTCATTACAACTCGGTGTCGTTTGGTGAGATTTCCCCGGACGCTATGCTATCACGCAGCAAATTTGGCTTACAAGCAAAACCAAACACACGCTATATATATATATATATATATATATATACGTGTGTGTGTGTGTGTTTGTGTGTGTGTGTGTAGGGAGAATTGACAAAAAACACATGTGGTGCAGACAACAAACAGATGTATTAGTATAACGCTCGGGAAGTGAAAAAGTCTGCAATGTTTCGAGCCTACGCTCTTCCACAGAAAGGAACACAGAAAGAGACAAGGAGAAAAAACAAAGAATGTGTAGTGGCTAGCGATCAATCTCTCTCTCTCTCTCTCTCTATATATATATATATATAT
Source organism: Octopus sinensis (assembly GCF_006345805.1). Classification (NCBI taxonomy): domain Eukaryota; kingdom Metazoa; phylum Mollusca; class Cephalopoda; order Octopoda; family Octopodidae; genus Octopus; species Octopus sinensis. Next base: position 6,881,193 of record NC_043009.1, read on the forward strand.
ATATATATATATATCGTGAAGTATATTTGCCATTTAAATATGACTAAGCCCTAAGGGTGGATGCTACTGTACCTTGTAGCCTCAGGAGGACAACTCCTCCAGCTGGCTATTGACATACTTTCTGTGCTCTTGGCATACTTTCTGTGTCAATAGCCAGCTGGAGGAGGTTTCCTCCTGAGGCTACAAGCTACAGTAGCATCCACCCCTAGGGGTTAACCATATTTAAATGGTAAATATACTTCACGATGTGTTGCAGCTACTGTTTATAACTCGCTCAGAGATTTATTATATATATATATATATATTCAAATATGCACACAGAAGTAGTGCAAGTGTAATAACGTTATCGGTTATATATACTTAACATAGACACCAGAGGCGTGATGCGTTAGTTATTTAAAGGCCTGAAAGTCACTGGCAGGCAAGATAATTCACCCCTAGTCCAACGGGAGAGCGATGTTCCACCATTTACGTGGTTTATCAACATCACGCACACAGACCTAATCGGAGAAGAACCATATCGCCGGTCCAGACTCTGTACATAACCATGATGCTGTAACTTTTCCTACTGCTTGAACATCACCCGATGTGTCTGCTCACACATTCATACATAATGTATACATACAGACACACAAACACATACACACAATTTCTTAAACATGCACACACTCACTGTCTACCATTCTCTTTCTGTCTGTTTGTCTATCTGTCTGTCTCTCTCTCCCTCGCGATCTTTTTCACCTGTGCATATATACATCTATACTCTCTTTACTCTTTTACTTGTTTCAGTCATTTGACTGCGGCCATACTGGAGCACCGCCTTTAGTCGAGCAAATCGACCCCAGGACTTATTGTTTGTAAGCCTAGTACTTATTCTCTTGGTCTCTATTTCCGAACCGCTAAGTTACGGAGACGTAAACACACCAGCATCGGTTGTAAAGCAATGTTGGGAGGGGGGGACGAACACAGACACACAAATATATACACGCACATACATATATATAAACATATATACGACAGGCTTCTTTCAGTTTCCGTCTACCAATTGTATTTTATTTAGAACTGGAACTTAGTATCTGTGTATGTTCCAGTTCGTGTGTTCATGAGTACGTATGTATGAATTTCTGTCGTGTGTGTGTATGTGAGTATATGTATATGTATATATATACATGTGTATATGTTGTGTGTGCATCTGTATGTGTGTATACATGTGTATGTAGTGTGTGTGCATGTGTGCCAATGGGTGTGTATGTGTGCTTGTATGCGTATGTGTGTCTATGCATGTCTGCATGTGTGTGTATGTGTGTGGTGTCTGTCCATATGTTTGTGTGTGTGTTCGAAAAAAAATTATTTAGGTTCTTCCATGGATCCTGCATTATCCAACACTGCTTAATGCTATTATAACGTCATAAGAGCAAATTGAGCGAAACGTTACAATTCTCTTTATTCAATTGCGACATTTGCTAGTGTTTGGAAGCCAAGTTCTTGAGTTTGCTATTCAATACGTTGTTTGCGTTCATATAATTATCAACCGTTTTTTTTCTATTTTCCCATATGTCTGAAATCATCGAGCGGCCGGGTTTCTTCACCCGCCTTCGTACAGGAACCCAACGCGTTCTCCAGTGTATCATTCCATACCTCAACCGCCCGAAACCGAAAGATGATGCCGCAAAACCTAATTCAACGATCGCAGATTTGTCCTCAGCGGCCACATCAGAGGAACTGGGAGATCACTTTGACATGAGTGAGTTTTGGTGAATGTTGTAGATACATGCATACACACGCATACATACACACAAACACACACTCAGGCACACAAACAGACGCATACACACACACACGCTTTTATTTTTTTTCCTTGATTTAGTTTTGAGAGTTGTGGCCATGAAACGGCGCCCTACTCTAGTGTGTGTATAGTCTTTCAGTACCAGGATTTGGAACCAGTTCTTCCGTGTTTTCCACATACATTTTACAGCATATCTTTCCAGCGTCTGTTTAAAGAGTTTTGTCTCACTAATTTCAGGCCCTCGCAATAGCTAATGCACTGCATTAATACGGTTTTCATGTGGAGCATCGTAGGATTACTTCGATATCTGTGACTATAGTTGACACCGACGGTCAGAAGGGTTTCGGACAGAAGTCTTCCAAAGGACAATCATGGTTTCCTACTATCTTGTTCCGAAACTTCTGAGAGTCAATAAGGCAAGTCGCCTGCATATCATTACCAATGTAGAAATATGCACATGTAGAAATATGCACATGTAGAAATATGCACATGTGGGGAGTCAAATAGCCACCAGACCGTTGCATACTTGACTCCCCGTGAAATGAGTTTAATAGCTGGCATATACTCTGCCAGCTCCTTCAAAATTGTGGCCTTCGGGAAGATGGTTATGGTGTCGAGCGACTTTGAATAAGTCCTCAGCACCACCATCTTCCTTTCGAGCTCTTTCATCCATTTTTTGGGAGGTGTTAAATCCCACACAAGTAATTCTTTTGCCATTTAAAAAAAAATTCAAATACAATTCAAAATAGAAAAATAAAGAAAGATACAAAAAAAAAAGGAAAGACACAACAGATGGGAAGAAAAAATTAAAATAGCAGTTCAATAAAAGTTCTTCTTTCTTAAATAAATGATAGCTGTGAAAAGAGTTCAGATCCTAGCAAAGAAATTAATTTTCGGCCGAAAAGGTACTCCTGGCCAATCCTTGTAATTCAAGCCTTGTAATCCACGTGGGCAAAAAAATTTTCAAAAATAATTTCTCACAAATATGTGAGAAAATACTCACGTCTCCACCGCAAGGCAGACAAAAAGCTCCGAATCCAGTAAGGACTCCTTGTTAGTACAAAAAAAATTAAACCTACAGGCAACGAATCCTACTGGACTCAAAGAGCAAAAAGTCTTACCGTACAGTAGAGCGTCTTTTAATTTTCGCCAGCCGCACACCAGCGTGACGACTTCAATTCAACTTTCGCCAGCTACACACCAGCGTGACGACTTCAACGGCACAGAGAAGAACACTAACAATCGCAACCGAAAGCAAGCTTCTTACTATACAGCCCACGCCTGCGCCTATGTTATGTGTGAGTGTGTGTTTGCGTGTATGCATGCGTGCGAGTCTGTGTGCGCGTGGGCATCGTTGTAGAGATACCAAATATAATATAATATAATATAATATAATATAATATAATATAATATAGGTACACTATCCAGACTGCTCTTAATTTTCGTCCTGTTTTGGATTCCAGATCCTTCTTTCAAGAAGTTACCATTCTTTGACACCCCACATTTTAAGTGTAAGTAATAATAAACGTTCTTTCTCATGTTGAATTCATTCCTCAATCTTTATAATTTCCTCTATTTCATCTACATAGTATTAGCCCTTAATTTCCTCCATTTTATCTATATAGTATTAGCCCTTAATTGCAAATACCGTTGATCTTTTACTATGTATTGTTCTTTCACAATGTATTCTAGACGTTTAAGGAGCTATGTATCTACTACGCAAATGTTGCGGCCACAGATTATGTGCTTTTTAATACACCCACAAAACCGACATACGCAACACAAGCATAAATGTATATACAGTCTTTCTCACTCAATCTCTTTTACTCTCTCTTTCTCTCTGTCACCTTCACTCACTCACTCATGGTCTCTCTCACTCTGTTTCTCACTCAATCTTTCTTTCTTTCTCTCACACACACATACACATATGTTTATTTTCACTTTATTATTTGTTTACAGCGTCGATTCGTTCTTGTTCGGTAATGGATATAGGAATACATGAAAAGTGTAAGTATTCATACAAATCGATTTAATATATTATTTCAATTAAAATAATCTAGTAATCCATCGATCAATCTCTGTATCTATCTGTAAATATATATTATATGGCATATTATATATATATATCTTTATCTTATATTAAACTTTTAATAATTTTTGATAGTTTAAGATTTAAAAAATAAATAAATAAATAAAATAATAATAAAAATATATATATATATATTTAAAATTTATAAGTTTAATTTGTTAATTTAAATAATTTTTTAAAATGTTAACTTTAATTTATTAATTTAAATAATTTTTAAAATTTTAACTTTAATTTAAATATTTTAATTGGATTTTTATATTTTATATTTTATATTTTTTATATTTTTTAATTAATTTTATTTCTATGTATTGGCTTATGATTTTCACTGTTTGATTTGCCTAATAGTGGTTTTATCTCTAATTTAATATAATATAATATATATATATATATATTCATTTAACAAACACCCTAGACTAAGCACCACGTTTAATCACATGGATCTTAAACATCCAAGGAAATTTTTTCAACGACTAACATTGAACTCAAAAAACATAAATATTTTACAATGTATCGGTATACCTTTTTTTAAAATTTTTGTATGTTATTATTATTTTTTTTTGAAGAAACACTGTAA